>NC_069509.1:131194142-131476642 GCF_027579735.1 Bombina bombina | reverse complement strand
CACGATGCAGATAGTGGACACAATTTTTAAAAAAAGATTCCAATTTACTTCTTTTATCAAATGTGTGCTGTTCTTGTGTTATTCTTTGTTAAAGAGATATCTAGATAGGTAGAGTGCACGTCTGGAGCACTACATGACAGAAAATGTATAACATTGTTGCAAAACTGCTGCCATATAGTGATGCAGACATGTGCATAGAAACATACGCCTAGACTTAGAGTTTTGCGTTAGAAGGGGTGCGTTAGCTACGCGTGCTTTTTTTTGGCCGCACCTTTTAAATACCGCTGGTATTTAGAGTTCACAGAAGGGCTGCGTTAGGCTCCAATAAAGGAGCGTATAGCATATTTACCGCCACTGCAACTCTCAATACCAGCGGTGCTTACGGACGCGGCCAGCTTCAAAAACGTGCTCGTGCACGATTCCCCCATAGGAAACAATGGGACAGTTTGAGCTGTTCAGCTCCTTACGCGGCCCCATTGTTTCCTATGTGGAAACTCTTCCTAAGTCTGCACCTAACACCCTAACATGTACCCCGAGACTAAACCCCCCTAACCTTACACTTATTAACCCCTATTCTGCCGCCGCCGCTATCGCTGACACCTGCATATTTTTTTAACCCCTAATCTGCCGCTCCGTACACCGCCACAACCTACGTTATAGCTATGTACCCCTAATCTGCTGCCCCTAACACCGCCGACCCCTATATTATATTTATTAACCCCTAATCTGCCCCCCACAACGTCGCCGCCAGCTACCTACAATAATTAACCCCTAATCTGCCGACCGGACCTCACCGCTACTATAATAAATGTATTAACTCCTAATCCGCCTCACTCCCGCCTCAATAACCCTATAATAAATAGTATTAACCCCTAATCTGTCCTCCCTAACATCACCGACACCTAACTTCAATTATTAACCCCTAATCTGCCGACCGGACCTTACCGCTACTCTAATAAATGGATTAACCCCTAAAGCTAAGTCTAACCCTAACCCTAACACCCCCCTAAATTAAATATAATTTAAATCTAACTAAATAAATTAACTCTTATTAAATAAATTATTCCTATTTAAAGCTAAATACTTACCTGTAAAATAAACCCTAATATAGCTACAATATAACGAATAATTATATTGTTGCTATTTTAGGATTAATATTTATTTTACAGGCAACTTTGTAATTATTTTAACCAGGTACAATAGCTATTAAATAGTTAATAACTATTTAATAGCTACCTAGTTAAAATAATTACAAAATTACCTGTAAAATAAATCCTAACCTAAGTTACAATTAAACCTAACACTACACTATCAATAAATTAAATAAATAAAATACCTACAATTACCTACAATTAAACCTAACACTACACTATCAATAAATTAATTAAATACAATGCCTACAAATAAATACAATTAAATAAACTAACTAAAGTATAAAAAATAAAAAAGAACTAAGTTACAAAAAATAAAAAAATATTTACAAACATTAGAAAAATATTACAATAATTTTAAGCTAATTACACCTACTCTAAGCCCCCTAATAAAATAACAAAGACCCCCAAAATAAAAAAATGCCCTACCCTATTCTAAAATTAAAATAGAAAAGCTCTTTTACCTTACCAGCCCTTAAAAGGGCCCTTTGCGGGGCATGCCCCAAAGAATTCAGCTCTTTTGTCTGTAAAAAAAAACATACAATACCCCCCCCCCAACATTACAACCCACCACCCACATACCCCTAATCTAACCCAAACCCCCCTTAAATAAACCTAACACTAAGCCCCTGAAGATCTTCCTACCTTGTCTTCACCATGCCAGGTATCACCAATCGTTCCAGGCTCCGAAGTCTTCATCCAAGCCCAAGCGGGGACTGGCCATCCATCATCCGGCTGAAATCTTCTATCAAGCGGCGGCTGAAGAGGTCCAGAAGAGGCTCCAAAGTCTTCATCCTATCCGGGAAGAAGAGGAGATCTGGACCGGCAACCATCTTGATCCAAGCGGCATCTTCTATCTTCATCCGATGACGAGCGGCTCCATCTTGAAGACCTCCAGCGCGGATCCATCCTCTTCGTTCGACGTCCAACTGAAGAATGAAGGTTCCTTTAAGGGACGTCATCCAAGATGGCGTCCCTCGAATTCCGATTGGCTGATAGGATTCTATCAGCCAATCAGAATTAAGGTAGGAAAATTCTGATTGGCTGATGGAATCAGCCAATCAGATTCAAGTTCAATCCGATTGGCTGATTAGATGAGCCAAACAGATTGAGCTCGCATTCTATTGGCTGATCGGAACAACCAATAGAATGCGAGCTCAATCTGATTGGCTGATCCAATCAGCCAATCGGATTGAACTTGAATCTGATTGGCTGATTCCATCAGCCAATCAGAATTTTCCTACCTTAATTCCGATTGGCTGATAGAATCCTATCAGCCAATCGGAATTCGAGGGACGCCATCTTGGATGACGTCCCTTAAAGGAACCGTCATTCATCGGGAAGTCGTCGGTGAAGATGGATGTTCCGCGTCGGCGGGATGAACATGGATCCGGAAGAAAGAAGATTGAAGATGCCGCTTGATAGAAGACGTCAGCCGGATCATGGACCTCTTCAGCTCCCGCTTGGATGAAGACTTCAGCCGGATCATGGACCTCTGCAGCTCCCGCTTGGATGAAGACTTCAACCGGATCATGGACAGCTTCAGCCCCCGCTTGGGCTTGGATGAAGACGTCGGAGCCAGGACTGATCGGTGAACCCAGTGTGGTGAATACAAGGTAGGGAGATCTTCAGGGGCTTAGTGTTAGGTTTATTTAAGGGGGGTTTGGCTTAGATTAGGGGTATGTGGGTGGTGGGTTGTAATGTTGGGGGGGGTATTGTATGTTGTTGTTTTTTACAGGCAAAAGAGCAGTTTTCTTTGGGGCATGCCCCGCTAAAGGCCCTTTTAAGGGCTGGTAAGGTAAAAGAGCTTTGAACTTTTTAAATTTAGAATAGGGTAGGGCATATTTTTTATTTTGGGGGTCTTTGTTATTTTATTAGGGGGCTTAGAGTAGGTGTAATTAGCTTAAAATTGTTATAATATTTTTCTAATGTCTGTAAATATTTTTTTATTTTTTGTAACTTAGTTCTTTTTTATTTTTTGTACTTTAGTTAGTTTATTTAATTGTATTTATTTGTAGGTATTGTATGTAATTAATTTATTGATAGTGTAGTGTTAGGTTTAATTGTAGATAATTGTAGGTATTTTATTTAATTAATTTATTGATAGTGTAGCGTTAGGTTTAATTGTAGATAATTGTAGGTATTTTATTTAATTAATTTATTGATAGTGTAGTGTTAGGTTTAATTGTAACTTAGGTTAGGATTTATTTTACAGGTAATTTTGTAATTGTTTTAACTAGGTAGCTATTAAATAGTTAATAACTATTTAATAGCTATTGTACCTGGTTAAAATAAATACAAAGTTGCCTGTAAAATAAATATAAATCCTAAAATAGCTACAATATAATTATTTGTTATATTGTAGCTATATTAGGGTTTATTTTACAGGTAAGTATTTAGCTTTAAACAGGAATAATTTATTTAATAAGAGTTAATTTATTTCGTTAGATAAAAATTATATTTAACTTAGGGGGGTGTTAGTGTTAGGGTTAGACTTAGCTTTAGGGGTTAATACATTTATTAGAGTAGCGGCGAGGTCCGGTCGGCAGATTAGGGGTTAATAATTGAAGTTAGGTGTCGGCGATGTTAGGGAGGGCAGATTAGGAGTTAATACTATTTCTTATAGGGTTAGTGAGGCGGGAGTGAGGCGGATTAGGGGTTAATAACTTTATTATTATAGTAGCGGTGAGGTGCGGTCGGCAGATTAGGGGTTAATAATTGTAGGTAGGTAGCGGCAACGTTGGGGGCGGCAGATTAGGGGTTAATAAATATAATATAGGGGTCGGCGGTTTTAGAGGCAGCAGATTAGGGGTACATAAGTATAACGTAGGTTGCGGCGGTGTGCGGTCGGCAGATTAGGGGTTAAAAAAATTTATTATAGTGGCGGCGATGTGGGGGGGCCTCGGTTTAGGGGTACATAGGTAGTTTATGGGTGTTAGTGTACTTTAGAGCACAGTAGTTAAGAACTTTATGAACCGGCGTTAGCCCAGCAAGCTCTTAACTACTGACTTTTTTCTGCGGCTGGAGTCTTGTCGTTAGATTTCTAACGCTCACTTCAGCCAAGACTCTAAATACCGGCGTTAGAAAGATCCCATTGAAAAGATAGGATACGCAAATGGCGTAGGGGGATCTGCGATATGGAAAAGTGAGCGTTAGACCCTTTAATGACTGACTCCAAATACCAGCGGGCGGTAAAAACCAGCGTTAGGAGCCTCTAACGCTGGTTTTGACAGCTAATGCAAAACTCCAAATCTAGGCCATAGATATTGACGGCAGATAAGAGCCATAGGCCCAGCAAGTCTGCCCGATATTACCTAACAGCATACACTTATCTAGTTCATAGGATAGCCTTATGCTTGTCCCAGGCATTTTTAAAGTTCCCCACAGTGTTTATCATTACTTCCTCTTGAGGAAGTTTATTCCATGGCCTCTATTTAACAAGGTCTGGCGGATCTGATCCGACAGTGCGAATCAGGTCCGCCAGACTTCGCTGAATACGGAGAGCAATACGCTCTCCATATTCAGCATTGCACCAGCAGCTCACAAGAGCTGCTGGTGGAACACTGCCCCCTGCAGACTCGCGGCCAATAGGCCACCAGCAGGGAGGTGTCAATCAACCTGATCGTACTCAATCTGGTTGATTTCCCGCGATGTCTGTCCGCCTGCTCAGAGCAGATGGACAGGGTTATGGAGCAGCGGTCTTTGTGACCGCTGCTTCATAACTGCTGTTTCTGGCGAGTCTGAAGACTCGCCAGAAACACGAGCCGTCAAGCTCCTTTCGGAGCTTGATAGATAGGCCCCCATAAATCAATCACTCTTTCTGTAAAGAAGCTTCCTCAAATTACTCCTGAATCTACTACCTTTCAGCTTGAGATTATGACCCCTTGTTCTTGAATTTTACATTTTATGTAAAATACCCACAGCCTCAGTTTTACTAAAGCCCTTTAACTTACTTAAAAGTTGCTATCATATCACACACTCCTGAACTTAGCTTCTTGCTTTTCAACAAAGGATTACAAGAAAACGAAGACAATGTGATAATAGAAGTAAAGTGAGAAGTTGTTTAAAATTGTTCTAGCCGAATCATGAAAGAAAAATGTTAGGTTGTATGTCCCTTTAAGTTAAAACTGGCTGGAAGTGCATGATTATGTAGAACTGTATCCTGGGAATCTACAAGTTCAATGGCTAACGGGGGCCAATATATCATAGTGTGAGCGAATGGATCATGTCCGCCGTACATCGATAAATACTGACAGCATACGCTGTTGGCATTTATCATTGCACAAGCAGTTCTCGTGAAATGTTTGTGCAATGCCGCCCCCTTCACATTCACGGCCAATCAGCCGCTAGCAGGGGGTGTCAATCAACACGATCGTATTTGATCAGGCTGATTGCTGTCCGCCACCTCAGAGGTGGCAGACGAGTTAAGGAGCAGCGATCTTAAAGGAAGACTAAAAGCATTTTTTTCTTTACTGATTCAGATAGAGCATGCAATTTTAAGCAACTTTCTAATTTACTCCTATTATCAATTTTTCTTTGTTCTATTGCTATCTTTATTTAAAAAGCAGGAATGTGATGCATAGGAGCCGTCCCATTTTTGGTTGAGAACCTAGGTTATGCTTGCTTATTGGTGGGTAAATGTCAGCCTCCAATAAGCAAATGCTATCCATGGTGCTGAACCTAAAATGGGCTGGCTACTAAGATTTACATTCCTGATTTTCAAATAAAGATAGCAAGAGAACGAAGAAAAATTGATAATAGGAGTAAATTAGAAAGTTGCTTAAAATTTGCACGCTCTATCTGAATCATGAAAAAAAATTTGGGTTCAGTGTCCTTCACTGCTTCTTAACTCCTGTTACCGGCGAGCCTGAAAGCTCGCGCGGAAACAGATGCATACGGGGCTTGATAAATCGGCCCCACAGAGTCAATTCCCACAGAATAAATTATGAAATATGATGTTTTAGATGGAACTTAAATGTGTAAGGCGAGGAACTGAATAAATACGCAAATAAATTATCATCATTTGAATTTACAAAAGAAGGTTTTGCTTTCATATTATTGGTATTTTTGTGACTAAATATTTTTAAAATGGAAGTTGATTAATTCACTAATTAAAGGGAAATGAAAATAGAACATTATTTCAACTACAATGTAATCTCCTGAAATTACAATAAACCAAACACATTTTTTTTGGGTCAGGTTTAATTTTTTTTTGGTCAGGTTTAATTGACTGCAGGAAAAAATGAAACCAATACTGTGTTAAAGGGACATGGAATAAAAAAAAATGTATTTTATGATTCAGATAGAGCAGGTAATTTTAAACAACTTTCTAATTTACTTCTATTATCAAATTGTCTTCATTCTTTTGGCATCTTTTGTTGAAAAGCAGGGATGCAAGTTTAGGAGAGTGCATGTGTCTGTTGCACTATATGGCAGCAGTTTTGCAAGAACTGTATCCATTTGCAAGAGCACTAGATGGCAGCACTATTTCCTGCCACGTATTGTTATAGACAATTGTTCGGATACGATTGGGTTGATTGACAGCCCCTGCTAGCGGCCGATTGGCCAAGAATGTGCAGGGGGCAGTATTGCACAAGCATTTCACGAGAAATGATTGTGCAATGATAAATGCCGACAGCGTATGCTGTTGGCATTTATCGATGTGCGGCTGACATGATCCGCTACAGCGCATCATGTGCGCCCGCACAATGATAATTCGGCCCCTTACACTCATGTGTGCCTGGGGATAGCACCGCTATCTTACATTCTCTATACCTGACCACAAACATACATTTAGTTAATAAGACCCTAAACACTGCATGGGGCCGAATTATCAAGCTCCAAACTCCGGAAACAGTAGTTATGAAGCAGCTGTCTAAAGACCGTTGCTCCATAACTTGTCCGCTGCCTCTGAGGCTGCGTCTTCAATCTGCCCGATCCTATACGGTCAGGCTGATTGACACCCCCCCTAGTGGCCGATTGGCCCCGAATCTGCAGGGGTGGCATTGCACAAGCAGTTCACCAGAACTGCTTGTGCAGTGATAAATGCCGACAGCATACGCTGTCGGCATTCATCGATGTGTGGTGGATATGATACGCTACAGCATATCATGTCCGTCTGCACTTTAGTAAATCTGCCCCCATATATTTATTTAAAATAATTAAATAGGATATCGCCAAGACTCCAACCCAAGAAAGATTTACACCTGTTTTAGGCAATCTCTAACTCTTCAATCCACTCGTGCCTAGTGATATCATCATTAAAGGGACACTAATGCCAAAATTATCTTTTCATGATTTAGACAGAGCATTCAATTAAAAAATAATTATAACTTAATTCCATTATCGATTTGTGCTCAGTATTTTTATGTACACACTTTCTGAGGCACCCGTTCTTACTGAGTTCAAAGTGTATACGTACATGATTCTGTAATTGGCTGATGGCTGACACATGGTACAGTGTGCAGGGAAATAAAAGAAAGCTGAGAAATTCTTAGAAAAAAATCTACTGATAATTTGAAATTCAGAGTAAGTGAAAATATAATGTATTTTTTTTTTTTTTAAATATTTATTTATATCCAACAAGGACCCATAACAATCAGATAATAGTAAAAGAAACATAGCCATTAAATAAAAACAAAAGTAAAGCTTTTTCCAAACCATAGCTTGGGTATAACAAATGTACATATAGTATATAAATTATTCCACATTCAATACTATGTTATAGGTACACATCAACTCTTTGGATGTGTCTTATGTAAATAAAAAGAATAACCCAGATAATAATATTATGCTTCGTGATACTCTATACCTTGTTGAGTTTTTATTTTTACATAGAAAAACAACACGATACCCCAAAACACAAAAAAAAAAAAAAAAAAAAAAAAAAAGGAAACCCTTCACCATCTCCCCAGCAGAACTAGTTCAGAATTACGTAAGGGATGTATCAAATATTCAATTTCCGTAGGAGAAAAAAACTTTTATAAATGCTGACCATTTGAGAAAGAATTTAACAACATGGACATCATTATCAACACTAATATTATATTGTTCAAGAATACATTGTTTTTTTAAACAGTTTTTAATTTCTGATATACTAGGGACCGTAAGCGTTTTCCATTTTTTAAAGATAAGATATCTAACAGCCAATATAGTTATATTAAGAAACTTCACATTGAGTTGTCTATCTTCTGGGTCAGGAAAGAGAAAAATTATATGTCTGCCTATCAAATTTAATGATGAGAGCTTTAGTATCTTACAAAGCCAAAATTGGACTTTGGACCATACGTTTTTAATTTTAGGGCAGGTCCATAACATGTGCAGGAGGTTTGCAGAGGGAAATGAGCATTTAGGACATGTAATAAAATTCATACTGCCGCATCTCGCTCCTTTTTCTGGTGTAAAATATGTCATATGTAACAACTTCAAATGAGATTCTCTCCATGTGGCAGAAAGGGTTGTTTGAGTAACCTTTCGAATTGAGAGAGAAGGTATTTTAGATTCTACTTCCTGAGATATCAATGTGGCCCAGTTAATAGCAATTTTATCAAGATTAATTGTGCCCCTGTCGGAGACAATAATCAAATAGCATGGAGAAATTGACATGAGTCTATTTTTTGCCAGAATGAACCAGTTTTCTATGCGCCCCAGTGACCAGTTCCAGCCATACTCATTCACTAACTTCATAGCATAGTGTCTAGCCTGAAGATAGGCAAAAAAGTTTCTCTGGGAGATATTGAATTCCACCCTAAGAGCATCAAATGATTTCACACATCTTTTTTCTATGTCAAGTATCTGAAGAACATTAGCAAGCCCTTGAGTCTTCCACTCTAAAAAGATTGAAGATGGTGTTCCTAACTGAAATTGTGGGTTCCCCAAAAAACCTAGGAAACTCGACACCCGATGTTCTATTCCTAACAACGTACATATCTTTCTCCAAGCTAGAATTATATTATAAATAGATCTATAGCGTTTAACTTGGGGTGGGATATGAGTAGTGTCGAGATGAATCAACGCAATAGGTGAAAAAGGATAAAAAAAAATTCTGCTCTCTAAGTCATTATTTGTAACATAATTATGAGCAAAAAGCCAATCTGCTAGAATACGAACCAAAAATACATAATTATATACTCGTAAATCAGGTAAAGCCAGGCCTCCAGATCCTATTGGAAGGGAGAGTTTTGCAAGTGATATTCTGGATTTCCTACCCTGCCACAGGAAAAACCGGAGTTGTGAATTGAATAAACTTAAATCGTTCTTTCTTAAAATCAAAGGAATATTTTGAAGGACATATAGAATTTTTGGTAATAAGATCATCTTATAAGCTGCTATGCGTCCGGACAAGGACAAGGGTAAAGTCTGCCAGTTCTTAAAAACTGATTTAACCTTATTCAACACAGGAGGATTGGGTTGATTGAAAGCCCCTGCTAGCGGCCGATTGGCCAAGAATGTGCAGGGGGCAGTATTGCACAAGCATTTCACGAGAAATGATTGTGCAATGATAAATGCCGACAGCGTATGCTGTTGGCATTTATCGATGTGCGGCTGACATGATCCGCTACAGCGCATCATGTGCGCCCGCACAATGATAATTCGGCCCCTTACACTCATGTGTGCCTGGGGATAGCACCGCTATCTTACATTCTCTATACCTGACCACAAACATACATTTAGTTAATAAGACCCTAAACACTGCATGGGGCCGAATTATCAAGCTCCAAACTCCGGAAACAGTAGTTATGAAGCAGCTGTCTAAAGACCGTTGCTCCATAACTTGTCCGCTGCCTCTGAGGCTGCGTCTTCAATCTGCCCGATCCTATACGGTCAGGCTGATTGACACCCCCCTAGTGGCCGATTGGCCCCGAATCTGCAGGGGTGGCATTGCACAAGCAGTTCACCAGAACTGCTTGTGCAGTGATAAATGCCGACAGCGTATGCTGTCGGCATTCATCGATGTGTGGTGGATATGATACGCTACAGCATATCATGTCCGTCTGCACTTTAGTAAATCTGCCCCCATATATTTATTTAAAATAATTAAATAGGATATCGCCAAGACTCCAACCCAAGAAAGATTTACACCTGTTTTAGGCAATCTCTAACTCTTCAATCCACTCGTGCCTAGTGATATCATCATTAAAGGGACACTAATGCCAAAATTATCTTTTCATGATTTAGACAGAGCATTCAATTAAAAAATAATTATAACTTAATTCCATTATCGATTTGTGCTCAGTATTTTTATGTACACACTTTCTGAGGCACCCGTTCTTACTGAGTTCAAAGTGTATACGTACATGACTCTGTAATTGGCTGATGGCTGACACATGGTACAGTGTGCAGGGAAATAAAAGAAAGCTGAGAAATTCTTAGAAAAAAATCTACTGATAATTTGAAATTCAGAGTAAGTGAAAATATAATGTATTTTTATTGTGTATTATGCAATTCTACTGTATCTAATGGTCCTATAACAAACGCTCTCTCTTTAATTAGCCTGTTAACATAAATTGTTTAAAAGACTCTATATATTCCCAAGTGTTTTTCCTGATTAGAGTCCTAGAAAAGAGATTGTACAGAATGCAGACTGTAAAATGTTAGGGAATATATATTAAAATGCTAATAGACATGTGCATGGCGAAAAAATTTGGTTCGGTTCGGATCGATTTGTATTTTTTAGAATTTTAGTTCGGAGCGATTCAAATTCGGAAAAAATTGAATCAATTCAGTTCGGATTTGTTTCGGATTCATTCGGATTCGAAATAAATTCGGTTCGGATTTGTTTCGGATTCATTCGGATTCGAATAAATTCGGCTGGATTCGGTTCGATTCGGTTCGGAAAATTCGGAATTTTGGTAAGTGTTAGGTGGGATTAGACTAGTATTATGTACTGTATATTAGGTGTAACCCATAGCAGAGTGATATAACCTAATATACTGTACAATACTAGTGTAATCCATGGCCATCCGAATCTACCGAATAAATCCGAATAAATCCGAATAAATCCGAACTAATTCGGATTTATTCGGTAGATTCGGCACTATTTTAATTCGAAAATTCGGTTCGATCCAAATCTCAGAATTTTCCGAAATTTCCGAATCGAACCGAACCGAATTGCACATGTCTAAATGCTATCACTGAACCAACCAAAAAGGCCCACATATGGTCTGAAATTATGTAAAGATCACAGGTTTGTGTGATAAAAGGTCTTGTGTGTATTTTTTTTTTTAAAGCTAAGCCCTAGAGGGAGTTGAAGCCTCCTTAACTGTATGCTTAGAGTAGAGGTTAAACAGAAACAAGCTTTATTTAGAGGTCAGAGAGGAGCCCTTTACATGGTCATAACAGACCCTGGCATAGCTACTTACTCTGCTGTCTGCCTGCTACTTAGATCTGCTGTCTGTTCCATTACCTGACCTTGACCTGGCTACTTGTTTAGCCTGCTCATTGATCTGATATTTTTGTTAACCCTGGCCTGGCTTCTGATACTGCTTCAGCCTTTATTCCTTGGCCTACTTTTGTGATCCTTAATGATCCTTACTCTAAATGGACACTGTAATGGTGAGCCTTCTCTTCACTGTTTTCATGTGTTCTAAGTAATCCCTTACAGATAAGATGTCAAATAATTGTTATTCTGATATGAGCATAGATTACGAGTGCAGTGCAAAAACATTAGCGCTAATGAGTGCCAACAACGCACTCATTAGCGTTGCAAATAAAAAGGTACCGCGCAAGTGAATGCCTCAAGCGTGCTAACATCTGGTGGTTGAACAGTGCGACTGCGCTAACACCCTTTGCCCATAGACTTCTAAGGGGTGTGCTACAAAAGCCTCTTCAGGCTTTTGCTTGTGTACTAATCTGAAGGTGCCCTCGGACAACTGTGCTAAAGTCAAAGATCCATTAAGAAATACTTCAAATACATAACTACATGTATTAAAAAATAAAAAGAATATTTTCTTCTAATTGAAGAACATTTCTATTAGAAAATAATCACTTTGGTTAAGAGGGATACATTTTATATATGGCATGATGGTGCTTGACTGGGAAGGGCTCAAAGGTGTATATACTTGTGTAGATATATATATATATATATATATATATATATATATATATATATATATATATATGTATATATATTTATATATGTATGTAGGAGGGAGGAGAAAATACTACTTTAGGAAGCTAATAAGGTGCAACCCTTTAAAATAATGTAAACATTGTAATTAAAGAAGAGAAAAAAGCAACATATAGTACTGTCACTTTAAAGAAAGGGATACTTGCACTCAAAATACTTTAGAGAATAAATCTCATATTTATTAGATGCCTACGGCAAAATAAATGACTGGAGGTTATCTACAAGGATTTACAGCAGATAAATACCACACACACATTACATATGACATTTGTAAAAGCAAAAAACCATTGCAAAAAAAACATGCAAACTAAACACAAGAGCAAGCCCTTATAGTAAAGATGTATAAAAGATTACAATCCTCCAAAATGTATGGCCGCAGCCAACCGGCTGTATCCAGGTTAGAGTTATATTACTCACACAGTCCCCAAAGTAGATCAGGCTGGCCAGCAAACTGATGTTTAACGGTATACCTTGACTAGAGCAGACCTGTTTCATACAAACCGCCTTGAGCTTCTCAGCACGGATACTCAGATCTTTCGGAGTGATGTCACAGGTGGGAGTGCTGGCATCCCAAAACACCTCTCATCCGATTGGTCTATTCTCAATGCCTCAACTGCATAGACGATTCTGCCTGTCAGAAGCAGGAAAACACAGGCACAGGATGCCCTGATGAAGCCCCTGACACACATGCTAAATGGTGGGGGTGAAATGTAAGTGACGTTGGCACTAAGTGTGTAGATCCATTTGCGATATTCTGCTTATGGACTCTGTTTGTTTTATACTAAACCTTGGGACAAGTTTACCCTATGTTAGATGTATGAACTTTCCTGTCTTTAAAGAGTGCCAGTAGGAGGAGTTTCCGGACATTCGGGAGATACCTGAACATGTTGGATCGGATCTACCCTACTGGGCATGCTAACACCGAACTGTGTATACTGGAAAGTTTTGGGCTCAACAACCCCAAGTCTGCTTCCACGCTGTATATCGGCCTTGTTAAACTACAGTTGCCTGTACCTGTGTTTTCCTGCTTCTGACAGGCAGAATCGTCTATGCAGTTGAGGCATTGAGAATAGACCAATCGAATGAGAGGTGTTTTGGGACGCCAGCACTCCCACCTGTGACGTCACTCCGAAAGATCGGAGTATCCATGCTGAGAAGCTCGAGGCGGTTTGTATGAAACAGGTCTGCTCTAGTCAAGGTATACCGTTAAACATCAGTTTGCTGGCCAGCCTGATCTACTTTGGGGACTATGTGAGTAATATAACTCTAACCTGGATACAGCCGGTTGGCTGCGGCTAACATGAACTTCTTGAGCTTCCTTTAATTCTTGGTGTTCCTCGTAATCTAAATACCAATTTTCATGTCTTTAACATCTTTGGGTTTTGAGATATAGGTATCCTCATGGATTTTTGGGAAATGGTAAAACACGTGTTTCTTTATTTTATTTTTATTTTTTATTTTTTTTAAAATATTTTTATTGAGGATATAACATACAGATTTCCAGACATAAAAGGTAATACAAGTAGTTATCATGCGTAATAAGAAGTCATAGGGGGGTAGTTATCAAGCCGTCTACTTTTCTGGCTTCGCCGGCCCAATACGTCCGCCTAAGCTCGCCTACCTTCGCCGCCGCGGACCTTGAATACGTTCGCCTAAGTTATCAAATAAAGCTGTCAAAAAGCCGCGGGGCGATGAGCAGCGGACTGTGAGAGTTATCACTCATCCGATCTCGCTGCCCTTCGGCTTTTTCCCAGCTTTATTGCTAGCCTGTCACTAAGCACTCACACTAAACTACACTGCTCTAACCCCTATACCGGCGCCCCCGGAGCCCCCCGCAACTAAATAAAGTTACTAACCCCTAAACCGCCGCTCCTAGACCCTGCCGCAACTCTTATAAATGTATTAACCCCTAAACCGCCGCTCCTAGACCCTGCCGCAACTCTTATAAATGTATTAACCCCTAAACCGCCGCTCCTAGACCCTGCCGCAACTCTTATAAATGTATTAACCCCTAAACCGCCGCTCCCGGACACCGCTGCCACCTACATTATACCTAGTAACCCCTATCCTGCCCCCCCTATACCGTCGCCCTCTATTATAAAATTATTAACCCCTATCCTGCTGATCCCGCACCTCTCCGCAACTAAATAAATAGTTTAACCCCTAAACCGCCGCTCCATGAACCCGCCGCAACCTATATTAAACTTATTAACCCCTAATCTGCCCCCCCTACACCGTCGCCACCTATAATAAATCTATTAACCCCTATCCTGCCCCCCCTACACCGTCGCCACCTATAATAAATTTATTAACCCCTATCCTGCCCCCCACTACGCCGCCGCCACTGTAATAAAATGATTAACCCCTAAACCTAAGTCTAACCCTAACCCTAACGCCCCCCTAACTTAAATATTAATTAAATAAATCTAAATAAATTAACTCTTATTAACTAAATGAATCCTATTTAAAACTAAATACTTACCTATAAAATAAACCCTAATATAGCTACAATATAAATAATAATTATATTCTAGCTATCTTAGGATTTATATTTATTTTACAGGTAACTTTCAATTTATTTTAACCAGGTACAATAGCTATTAAATAGTTATTAACTATTTAATAGCTTACCTAGCTAAAATAAAGAGAAATGTACCTGTGAAATAAATCCTAACCTAAGTTACAATTACACCTAACACTACACTATACTTTAATAAATTATTCCTATTTAAAACTAAATACTTACCTGTAAAATAAATCCTAACCTAAGTTACAATTAAACCTAATACTACACTATCATTAAATTAACTAAATAAACTAACTACAAATAACTACAATTAAATACAATTACATAAACTAACTAAAGTACAAAAAATAAAAAAAGCTAAGTTACAAAAAATAAAAAATTAAGTTACAAACATGTTAAAAATATTACAACAATTTTAAGCTACTTACACCTAATCTAAGCCTCCTAATAAAATAACAAACCCCCCCAAAATAAAAAAAATCCCTACCCTATTCTAAATTACATAAATTTCAAAGCTCTTTTACCTTACCAGCCCTTAAAAGGGCCATTTGTGGGGGCATGCCCCAAAAAGTTCAGCTCTTTTGCCTGTAAAAGAAAAATACAACCCCCCCCAACATTAAAACCCACCACCCACATACCCCTAATCTAACCCAAACCCCCCTTACAAAAACCTAACACTAATCCCCTGAAGATCATCCTACCTTGAGTCGTCTTCACTCAGCCGAGCCAACGATGGAACTGAAGAGGACATCCGGAGCGGAAGAAGTTAATCCTCCAAGCGGCGCTGAAGAAATCTTCCATCCGATGAAGTCATCATCCAGGCGGCGCTGAAGAGGTCTTCTATCCGGGCGAAGTCATCTTCCAAGCCGGGTCTTGAATCTTCCTTCCGCCGACGCGGAACCACCTTCTTCACGGACGGACTACGACGAATGACGGCTCCTTTAAGGGACGTCATCCAAGATGGCGTCCCCTCAATTCCGATTGGCTGATAGGATTCTATCAGCCAATCGGAATTAAGGTTGGAAAAATCTGATTGGCTGATGGAATCAGCCAATCAGATTGAGCTCGCATTCTATTGGCTGTTCCGATCAGCCAATAGAATGCGAGCTCAATCTGATTGGCTGATTGGATCAGCCAATCGGATTGAACTTGAATCTGATTGGCTGATTCCATCAGCCAATCAGATTTTCCTACCTTAATTCCGATTGGCTGATAGAATCCTATCAGCCAATCGGAATTGAGGGGACGCCATCTTGGATGACGTCCCTTAAAGGAGCCGTCATTCGTCGTAGTCCGTCGGTGAAGAAGGTGGTTCCGCGTCGGCGGAAGGAAGATTCAAGACCCGGCTTGGAAGATGACTTCGCCCGGATAGAAGACCTCTTCAGCGCCGCCTGGATGATGACTTCATCGGATGGAAGATTTCTTCAGCGCCGCTTGGAGGATTAACTTCTTCCGCTCCGGATGTCCTCTTCAGTTCCATCGGTGGCTCGGCTGAGTGAAGACGACTCAAGGTAGGATGATCTTCAGGGGATTAGTGTTAGGTTTTTGTAAGGGGGGTTTGGGTTAGATTAGGGGTATGTGGGTGGTGGGTTTTAATGTTGGGGGGGGTTGTATTTTTCTTTTACAGGCAAAAGAGCTGAACTTTTTGGGGCATGCCCCCACAAATGGCCCTTTTAAGGGCTGGTAAGGTAAAAGAGCTTTGAAATTTATTTAATTTAGAATAGGGTAGGGATTTTTTTTATTTTGGGGGGGTTTGTTATTTTATTAGGGGGCTTAGATTAGGTGTAAGTAGCTTAAAATTGTTGTAATATTTTTAACATGTTTGTAACTTAATTTTTTATTTTTTGTAACAGCTTTTTTTATTTTTTGTACTTTAGTTAGTTTATGTAATTGTATTTAATTGTAGTTATTTGTAGGTAGTTTATTTAGTTAATTTAATGATAGTGTAGTATTAGGTTTAATTGTAACTTAGGTTAGGATTTATTTTACAGGTAATTTTGTATTTCTTTTAGCTAGGTAGTTATTAAATAGTTAATAACTATTTAATAACTATTCTAACTAGCTAAAATAAATACAAAGTTACCTGTAAAATAAATATAAATCCTAAGATAGCTATAATATAATTATTAATTACATTGCAGCTATCTTAGGGTTTATTTTACAGGTAAGTATTTATTTTTAAATATGAATAATTTATTAAAGTATAGTGTAGTGTTAGGTGTAATTGTAACTTAGGTTAGGATTTATTTCACAGGTACATTTCTCTTTATTTTAGCTAGGTAAGCTATTAAATAGTTAATAACTATTTAATAGCTATTGTACCTGGTTAAAATAAATTGAAAGTTACCTGTAAAATAAATATAAATCCTAAGATAGCTAGAATATAATTATTATTTATATTGTAGCTATATTAGGGTTTATTTTAAAGGTAAGTATTTAGTTTTAAATAGGATTCATTTAGTTAATAAGAGTTAATTTATTTAGATTTATTTAATTAATATTTAAGTTAGGGGGGCGTTAGGGTTAGGGTTAGACTTAGGTTTAGGGGTTAATCATTTTATTACAGTGGCGGCGGCGTAGTGGGGGGCAGGATAGGGGTTAATAAATTTATTATAGGTGGCGACGGTGTAGGGGGGGCAGATTAGGGGTTAATAAGTTTAATATAGGTGGCGATGGTGTAGGGGGGGCAGGATAGGGGTTAATAGGTTTAATATAGGTTGCGGCGGGTTCAGGGAGCGGCGGTTTAGGGGTTAATACATTTATTATAGTTGCGGTGGGCTCCGGGAGCGGCGGTTTAGGGGTTAATATGTATAGAGTAGCTTGCGGTGGGCTCCGGGAGCGGCGGTTTAGGGGGTAATAACTTTATTTAGTTGCGGCGGTGTAGGGGGGGTCAGATTAGTGGTGTTTAGACTCGGGGTACATGTTAGGGTGTTAGGTGCAGACAGCTCCCATAGAAATCAATGGGATGTCTGTCAGCAGCGAACTTGTACTTTCGCTATGGTCAGACTCCCATTGATTACTATGGGATCCGCCGCCTCCAGGGGTGGCGGATTGAAAACCAGGTACGCTGGGCCGTAAAAGTGCCGAGCGTACCTGCTAGTTTTATGATAGCTAGCAAAAGTAGTGAGAATGTGCCGCACTTGTGTGCTGAACATCTGGAGTGACGTAAGAATCGATCTGTGTCGGACTGAGTCCGGCGGATCGATGCTTACGTCACAAAATTCTACTTTTGCCGGTCTCGAGCCTTTGATAACTAAGGCGAATCAGCCTCGCCACAAATACGCTGCGGAATTCCAGCGTATTTGAGGTTGACGGCTTGATAACTACCCCCCATAGCCATCATGTTACATTATAAAAAGTAGCTACAAGTGATGTGGACATTCAAGTAAATCTTAAAGTATATGTGAAATTACACACGCCATATTACAAGGAAATATAAACACTATTAAGCACTCATTGGCTATATTATCCTCTTTTTTATTTATATTTGAAAGTAATGAAAAAATATTTAGGGTGACCCCTAAACGTAAATATCATGAAGAACTTGTTCCCCTTAAGATAACCAATGGCCTCTCTTGAGCCTTTAACATTAGGATAAAGTAAGAAGGGGAGATTATAGGGTTCACTCAGTAGTTATTAAAGGGACAGTCAACACCAGACTTTTTGTTGTTTAAAAAGAAAGATAATCCCTTTATTACCCATTCCCCAGTTTTGCAGAACCAACACTGTTATAATAATACACGTTTTACCTCTGTAATTATCTTGTATCTAAGCTTCTGCTGACTGCCCCCTTATTTCAGTTCTTTTGACAGACATGCAGTTTAGCCAATCAGTGCTCAGTCCTAGGTCACTTTACGTACATGAGCTCAATGTTATCTATATGAAACATGTGAACTAATGGCCCCTAGTGGTCAAAATGTATTCAGATTAGAGGCAGTCTTCAAGGTCTAAGAAATTAGCATATGAACCTCCTAGTTTTAGCTTTCAACTAAGAATACCAAGAGCACAAAGCAAAATTGGTGATAAAAGTAAATTGGGAAGTTGTTTAAAATTGCATGCCCTATTTAAAACATGAAAGTTTTTTTTGGACTTGACTGTCCCTTTAAATTTATAGGGCCACTCTAGGACCCTTGGTACATATATATAAATGAAATCAATGTACAGAGAATAGGGAGAAGGGACTGTAAATAAGAAATTAGAATACAGTGTCGATAATAACAGTTTAGGGTATAGATTGTAGGATATATTTTCCATAGCTCACAAAGTAAACTATATGGGTGGGGAGGGGGGATAGGGAAGGTTAGTCATGAAGGTCTAGGTGTATTTAAACAAATCACAGGAGCAAACCCTTTGAACTTATAGCTATTATTTGATGCTGACAATGCCTATACACATGTATAAACCCTCAACTAATCTACCATCAGATTAAAGAAGTTCACTGCTGGGTGTTGAATAATTTAATATCATGAAGGAGAGTACATTATACATTGTGGGGACAGCAATTACAGATAAACCAAATGCATCTGACAGTATTATATCTATAACGGATATACAGTACATTAGATAGTACTCATAACATATAGGAAGTGATTAGAAAGAGTATGACAAGATGAGCTCAATAAACCTCTGCTAATAAGAGGCTCAATAACACTGTTCAACTTTAATATCCAGCTTATTATTTATATTTAACTGTTTTTATTAAGTTTTCAAAACAAAAGTACAAAAAATAAAATACAGTAGTACATATGGTTTACATCAGAGCAAGAGAACAATATAAGGCTGCTGAGGTGACACAAAATCAGGGCAGGTAACTATGTATGCGGATTTTTGGTCATAACCAAGAGAGATCTGTAATATTCGTCATGCAGAAAATTACGGCTATACAAGGCAATAAGTTATCTCCTCACAATCTGAGGGGCAACATCTGGTTATTTCCTTTGAGAGAATAATACAGTGATACTGGACCTAAGTTACTGCTTCCTTTGCTCCCATATGAATGAAATATCAGCAATAAAATCTTGTTTGCCTAAAAATGTATAATGTATTTTTTCGAATGATAAGATAGTATCTACTTCTCTCTGCCACATGGTAAGAGTGGGGATTTGCGTGGATACCAGAACCTGGGTATAAGGCGTTTGGCACAGTTGAGCATGCACTTAAATAGTTGTCTGCGATAGATACAAGATATAGGGGGGGTGTTATGTAAGAGGACTACACTAGGAGAGAGTGTGATATTAAGACCCAATGTGTTATTAATACTTCTGGTGATATCTTTCCAATACATATGTAGAAGGGGACAGTCCCACCAGATATGGGAGAGGGTTCCTGTTCCGCCGCAATGCCTCCAGCACAAAGAGAAGGAGTTTGGGTAGATGCTATGAAGGCGATGCGGGGTTAAATACCATCTAGATAATAGCTTGTAGTTCATTTCTGTGAACATTAATGAGGGGGAGGATTTTTTAGTTTCTAGAAAAATGTGGGTCCATTGGGTTTCAGTTAAAGTGATTTTAAGCTCCCTCTCCCATTTAGCTATGTATGAGGGTTGTTTGGCTGGGTATGAACCTCTGAGCAGTTTATATATGATAAAGATGTGGGATCTTGCCATTTCTGGGGTCGTGCAAAGTGTCTCAAAAGATTTTAGGGGCCTGGTTAAATCAGTAGTGTGAGGGCTTGCCTTAGTTGTAGGTAGGGGTACCAGAGGTGGAAAGGGGGGCCTAGTAGTTGGGAGAGTTTGTGCTGCAAACGAATCCGGCTCTTGCTAAGCACCAAGTGTGCAGGGACATTCGAGGGTGAGTTAGCAATGACCGGGGTCTGCAAGGAATGTGGGTGTAAAAGGAGAGGGTTGTTGAGGAGTGGAGTTAAGGGTGCGGGTATGGTCGAGACAGGGTTGTCTAAGGCTAGGGTTTTGTCCCAGACTTTCAGAGTAGCAGAAACATAATAATTTGTGTGGGCTTCGGGAGGTCTATGCCTGGGAAGGTTCCATCATAAGTCGCCGAGATTATTGCCACCAATTAATGAGGATTCTAATTGTACCCATGGCTTCTGGAGGTGTGAATGCTTCCACGCCACAATTCGGGCCAAATGAGCTGCCCTATAGTATGCAGTGAGGTTTGGGGCACCAAGACCTCCGTGCTCTCTATCAAAATACAACATATTCTTAGTCACTCTGCTACGTTTATGAGCCCATATAAAAGAATCGAACAGTTTTTGCAGTTGTATTAGGTACGAGGGCGGAATGTCTAGGGGGAGGACCAGCTTATTATTTAAACTGCTTATGTAACATGAAAATACTACACAGCAAGAGACATAGCGCATGTGGGTTATAGAGCTTAACTTTTAGGCTTTGCATGAGACATGTACAGGTATATGGAAATGTATATATCTCAGCATGGTCTTATATGTCTGCCCCGGCAGCAGGCAATCTAACTATATAAGTCACAAGGCATTACCATGCCCCCTTGCCAAAGCCATTGCAATATACGCTTATTTCTCTTGTAAGATGTATCGAGTCCACGGATTCATCCATACTTGTGGGATATTCTCCTTCCCAACAGGAAGTGGCAAAGAGAGCACCCACAGCAGAGCTGTCTATATAGCTCCTCCCTTAGCTCCCCCCTCCCAGTCATTCTCTTTGCCTGCTTAACTGCTAGGAAGGGTAAAGTGAGTGTGGTGACAAAAATGTTAGTTTTTATTTTCTCAAGCAAAAGTTTGTTATTTTGAATGGTACCGGTGTGTACTATTCACTCTCTGGCAGAAAAGATTTCTGCAAGGAGGATGATGATCTTAGCACTTTGTAACTAAGATCCACTGCTGTTCTCACAAGGGCTGAAGAGTACAGGAAAACTTCAGTTGGGGGAACGGTTTACATGCTAAGCTGCATTGAGGTATGTTCAGTCTATTTTTTTCTAGACAGACTGTGATAATTCTAGAAAAAGGCTGGCAATATCCCCATGAGGGAAGGGTAAGCTGTATTCAGACACTTAGTAGGAATCCCAGCTTGCATAAAGGGCTCATTGGTTACTGGTGACACTGTTAGGAAAAAACGTTTTTTTATTGCAAACATAACGTTTTTTGAGGGACTTTAAGGGGTCTTTGTGGCTCTTTTAAGGGTTATCAACCCACATGGCTAGTTTGGAAACACTCTGGTGTGTTTCTTTTAGGCCCCATAACATCGAGTGAGGTGGGAGGGGCCTATTTTCACGCCTCAGTTGAGCAGTTTCTTTTACTCAGAGACATCCAGCGGGTGCTACTGTTGTTTGAGGGCTTAAAGAAGTTTTTTCCCCCACAAATCTTTCCTAAAGGGCAGGTAGGCACCACAGCAGAGCTGTGGCAAGGTGCTGAATGTGTTTTTACCGATTTTTGACGTTTTGTCAATCCGGTTTCTACATTAAGGGGTTTAACCGTTTATTTGTCTAGCTGTGCAATCTTACTAAAGCTTTATGATGCTACTGTAAAAATTTCGTAAAGTTTACTGTTTTTTTACAATGTTTTGCAGAGTTTGTGCATCTTTTTTTTTTCTCTTAAAGGCACAGTACCGTTTTTTTTTTCTAAGTATTATTTGCTTTGATTAAAGTGTTTTCCAAGCTTGTTTGTTTCCTTGCTAGCCTGTTTAACATGTCTGACATCACGGAAAATCCTTGTTCAATGTGTTTAGAAGCCATTGTGGAACCCCCTCTTAGAATGTGTCCCACTTGCACTGATATGTCTATAAATTATAAAGAGCATATTTTAGCACTTAAAAATATAGCTATAGATGATTCTCAGACAGAAGGAGATGAGGGTTTGCCATCTAGTTCTCCCCAAGTGTCACAACCAGTAACACCCGCACAAGTGACGCCAAGTACCTCTAGTGCGTCAAATTCATTTACTTTACAAGACATGGCCACAGTTATGAATACAACCCTCACAGAGGTTTTATCTAAACTGCCTGGTTTACAAGGAAAGCGTGACAGCTCTGGGTTAAGAACAAATGCTGAGCCGTCTGACGCTTTAGTAGCCGTATCCGATATACCCTCACAATGTTCTGAAGTAGGGGTAAGGGATTTGTTATCTGAGGGAGAAATTTCTGATTCAGGAAAGACACTCCCTCAGACAGATTCCGATATGACGGCCTTTAAATTTAAGCTTGAACACCTCCGCTTATTGCTCAGGGAGGTTTTAGCGACTCTAGATGATTGTGACCCTATAGTGGTTCCAGAGAAATTGTGTAAAATGGACAAATACTTAGAGGTTCTGTTTACACTGATGTTTTTCCAGTCCCTAAGAGGATTGTGAATATTGTTACTAAGGAGTGGGATAGACCAGGTATTCCGTTCGCTCCCCCTCCTGTTTTTAAGAAAATGTTTCCCATATCTGACACCATGCGGGACTCTTGGCAGACGGTTCCTAAGGTGGAGGGAGCTATTTCTACTCTTGCTAAGCGTACAACTATACCTATCGAAGACAGTTGTGCTTTCAAAGATCCTATGGATAAAAAATTAGAGGGTCTCCTGAAGAAGAAGGGTTTTCTTCTCCAACCTATTGCGTGCATTGTTCCTGTAACTACTGGAGCTGCTTTCTGGTTCGAGGCTCTAGAAGAGGCTCTTCAGATGGAGACTCCATTAGAGGATATTTTGGATAGAATTAAGGCCCTTAAGTTGGCTAATTCTTTCATTACAGATGCCGCTTTCCAACTGGCTAAGTTAGCGGCAAAGAATTCAGGTTTTGTCCGGTTTTAAATACCATAGTCCCAACCACTTTAGCATTTTTTGGTGATTAATAACAGATATACCATATCAGACCAGCAAGTCGTCATGAAGAATGTGAGATATATACTGTTCAGGTTGAAGGCTACATGTATCAACTGTAAACAGATATGTCTTTTATCCGATGCCATGTCTGCCTTGGTTTACTGATTTATCACACAATCTTAGTCTAGTTACGCGACCCCCGGCATATGTATAGCTTAGAGAAGAGAAGGGAAAGAGGCGATATGATAGCAACTTTCAAGTACATTAAAGGGTTTAGTAAAACTGAGGTTGTGGGTATTTTACATAAAATGGAAAATTCAAGAACAAGGGGTCATGAGCTCAAGCTAAAGGGTAGTAGATTCAGGAGTAATTTGAGGAAGCACTTCTTTACAGAAAGAGTGATTGATGTATGGAATAAACTTCCTCAAGAGGTAGTAATGACAAACACTGTGGGGGACTTTAAAAATGCATGGGACAAGCATAAGGATATCCTACGAACAAGATAAGTTTATACTGTTAGGTAAGGTCGGGCAGACTTGCTGGGCCTATGGCTCTTATCTGCTGTCAAAAACTATGTTTCTATGTTTATTACACTTAAAACTGAGGTATGTTCCCATATAGCAATGTGTCTTCGGTTCCTCAATCTCTTGGTATCTGAGGACTCTAGGTTGCTTAGTTGGGGTATAGAGACACCAGTCCCGCATGTGATCCGAGCAGCACACCGCTGTATCTCGGTGAGCAGCTCTTCAAAGGTCATCTCCATCAGTACTAGGTTTCCGATCATCTTAACCAGATCATCCCACACCTCTCTGCATATAGCAGACTTATTGACCACTATTTTCTTGGCTCTCTTCTGCAGGGCACATCAATTGGTCCCATATAAGATCTGGTGTCTCCTTCTGTGGTTTCACTGTCCCTCTCCGTTGGCCGGTAGGTGGAATAAGGGGGATAGCCTCCAATCTGTATGGCTCAAATAATGATTCCCCTGGGTTATCTGTATCAGGTGTGAGGTCCAGGTAATGGAGCGTGGGACTCGCATTGTTTGCACACCCCTCACCTCTTGGTGTCTCAGTCGCTATGGCGCACTTAGGGTGAATGGTTGGAAGTAGATATTGAAGCTCTTTAAGCAGCGGTTTCTAAGCCCCCCTTTTGACCCCCCCTTCAAGTGGATTTTTGGAAAATGGTAAAACATGTGTTTCTTTATTTTTCAAGGAGAATCTAAATACCAATTTTCACGTCTGTAACTAGTTGGTTTTTGAGATATAGGTATCCTCATAAAGAAGTTCACCCCCCCTTTTTCACCCCCTTAGGGACCTAATTTAAAAAAATCCTTCCTTAGTGGGTGCCTACGTCATAAAAACAATGTAACTTCCAAATTTCACGTTCCTAGATTAAATGATTTGAGCTGCGCATTGTTGAGTAAGTCAGTCATTCAGTCAGTCAATCAGTCAGGAATTCTTTTTTTATATATCTATCAGGTGCACTAAAGAGATGTTTGCCGTGCTAAATATTTTCTGTTTTTTCTGTTTTACCATGGACTTGTAATAGCAGATTGCTCTCTAATCTTAGCATGGTCCAGAGATATTGATAGTGCACCCTGCATTAGTGTTCCACCTATAATTTAGGCTCTGGTATTTAAAGCTCTTCTGGATATATCCAGACTGATATCCTATGTTCTTTGCTGTAAAAAAAAATCACAAGAAGACAATACACTTTGGGTGTGCACCATCACATAGGGCAAGTTTATAGGGTTATTTTCATTATCATTTGAGCAGTTCTTTTTTGATTGCCCCCCCCTCCAAGAGAAGGCCTTCCCTGGTAGCTGCCTTCTTTACCTATTCAAAAATATAGCCTCATATTATGCTTTTCTTTCACAGCTTTGGCACATAATGTAGGAGTGAATTTATAATGTCAAACAACTAAAAAATGCTACTCTAAAACCTTGACAAGTCACCCTGTTCCCCTTATGAAAAGTGGTTTCTTGGCTGCTACCCTTCCACAAAGACCAATTCTGATTAAGCTTCTTCAGACTGTAGAAGGGTCAACTTGAAATCCCAATGAAGCTGCCAGATGCTGAGCCAGGACTTCTTCCGGTCTCTCAAAGAAGAAACTCTGAGAAACTTCTCATCAGATTTTGAAAGTTTTTTGGCCTTCCAGTCCTTTTTTTTTGTCCTTGACCTCTCCTAAGTCTTCAAATTTCTTTATAACAGCTTGAATACCACATCTTGAGTATCCAGTTTGTTTGCTAATTCCCCTTTGAGAGTGACCTTGCTGATGCAAAAGTATGATTTGATGTCTGTTAAATTCTGTGATCTTTGGCATTTTGAATTAATGATGTTATTGAAAGTTGGTCATAATACTCAAGCATATCTTGCACCTGTTGCAATAGACCTTTTTCACAGCAGTCATTTTGACATGAAATAGTAGGACAAATACAGATGTTAGCAATGACATTAATTAGGGTTTTATTCCATTTAGGTTGACGAGAACCAAGTTCCTGCGATTGCTCAAGTGTAAGGGAAGGTCACACTAAATACTTGCCACTTTAGCCTATAGAAGCGGTTTTTCTGATTTGTTCTGGGGTTTTTTAATACTGGATACAAATATCCTTTATTTTCTATTTGTATTCTAATAAAGAGAAGGAGAAATAATTATATATGGTCATTATACCATTGCTAAAACAACAAATCTAATGGTAGCCTAAGACTTTTGCACAGCACTGTACAAACACGTACATATATACATACACATATGCATACATACACATAAATACATATACTATACATACATACACATACATACACACACATACTTATATACACATTCATACATACATACATACATATATACATACATACACACACATACATACATTCACATGTATAGACACACATACATATATACACATACTGTACATACACACACACACACACATAATTACATACACATACATACATACATACATACATAAACACACATACATAGTCATACACATACAGACACACATGCGTATACATAAATAAATAAATACATACACATACATCAATATATATATATATATATATATATATATATATACATACACACATACATACACATACTGTACACACATACTGTACATACATATGCACATACTGTACATGCATACACATACATACATACACACACATACTGTACATACATACACAAACATACTTACATACAAATACATACACACACAAACATAGATACATAAACACAAACATACATGCATACACATACATAAATGCATACACTTACATACACATATATGCACACACACACACACAAGCATACATACACACATATATACACACACATACATGCACACACATACATAAATACATACTGTATAGACATGCACATATATAAATACATATATATATATACAGTGGGGCAACAGCCACCAATTATGCAAGTTCTCCTACTTAAGAAGATGAGAGAGGCCTGTAATTTTCATCATAGGTATACCTCAACCTATGAGAGACAAAATGTGTAAACAAATCCAGACAATCACATTGTCTGATTTGGAAATAATTTATTTGCATATTATGGTGGAAAATAAGTATTTGGTCACCTACAAACAAGCAAGATTTCTGGCTCTCACAAACCTGTATCTTCTTCTTTAAGAGGCTCCTCTGTCCTCCACTCATTACCTGTATTAATGGCACCTGTTTGAACTTGTTATCAGTATAAAAGACACCTGTCCACAACCTCAAACAGTCACACTCCAAACTCCACTATGGTGAAGACCAAAGAGCTGTCGAAGGACACCAGAAACAAAATTGTAGACCTGCACCAGGCTGGGAAGACTGAATCTGCAATAGGCAAGTAGCTTGGTGTGAAGAAATCAACTGTGGGAGCAATAATTAGAAAATGGAAGACATACAAGAACGCTGATAATCTCCCTCGATCTGGGGCTCCACGCACGATCTCACCCCGTGGGGTCAAAATGATCACAAGAACGGTGAGCAAACATCCCGGGGGGACCTAGTGAATGACCTGCAGAGAGCTGGCACCAACGTAACAAAGGCTACCATCAGTAACACACTACGCCGCCAGGGACTCAGATCCTGCAGTGCCAGACGTGTCCCCCTGCTTAAGCCAGTACATGTCCGGGCCTGTCTGAAGTATGCTAGAGAGCATTTGGATGATCCAGAAGCGGATTGGGAGAATGTCATATGGTCAGATGAAACCAAAGTAGAACTGTTTGGGAGAAACACAACTCGTCGTGTTTGGAGGAGAGAGAATGCTGAGTTGCAACCAAAGAACACCATACCTACTGTGAAGCATGGGGTGGCAACATCATGCTTTGGGGCTGTTTCTCTGCAAAGGGAACAGGACGACTGATCCGTGTACATGAACGAATGAATGGGGTCATGTATTGTGAGATTTTGAGTGCAAACCTCCTTCCATCAGCAAGGGCATTGAAGATGAAACGTGGCTGGGTCTTTCAGCACGACAATGATCCCAAACACACCGCCCGGGCAACAAAGGAGTGGCTTCGTAAGAAGCATTTCAAGGTCCTGGAGTGGCCTAGCCAGTCTCCAGATCTCAACCACATAGAAAACCTTTGGAGGGAGTTGAAAGTTCGTGTTACCCAGCGACAGGAATGCAGGAATGGGCCAACATACCAGCAACAGTGTGTGACAACCTTGTGAAGACTTACAGAAAACGTTTGACCTCTGTCATTGCCAACAAAGCATATATAACAAAGTATTGAGATGAACTTTTGATATTGACCAAATACTTATTTTCCACCATAATATGCAAATAAATTCTTTCCAAATAAGACAATGTGATTGTCTGGATTTGTTTCCACATTTTGTCTCTCATAGTTGAGGTATACCTATGATGAAAATTACAGGCCTCTCTCATCTTCTTAAGTGGGAGAACTTGCACAATTGGTGGCTGACTAAATACTTTTTTGCCCCACTGTACATATATACATTAACACACACACATACATATATAAATATATATATATATATATATATACATACACATTCATACACATACATACATACAGGGAGTGCAGAATTATTAGGCAAATGAGTATTTTGACCACATCATCCTCTTTATGCATGTTGTCTTACTCCAAGCTGTATAGGCTCGAAAGCCTACTACCAATTAAGCATATTAGGTGATGTGCATCTCTGTAATGAGAAGGGGTGTAGTCTAATGAAATCAACACCCTATATCAGGTGTGCATAATTATTAGGCAACTTCCTTTCCTTTGGCAAAATGGGTCAAAAGAAGGACTTGACAGGCTCAGAAAAGTCTTGATGGGCCAGATGGATGGGCCCGTGGCTGGATTGGTAAAGGGCAGAGAGCTCCAGTCCGACTCAGACGCCAGCAAGGTGGAGGTTGAGTACTGGTTTGGGTGGTATCATCAAAGATGAGCTTGTGGGGCCTTTTCGGGTTGAGGATGGAGTCAAGCTCAACTCCCAGTCCTACTGCCAGTTTCTGGAAGACACCTTCTTCAAGCAGTGGTACAGGAAGAAATCTGCATCCTTCAAGAAAAACATGATTTTCATGCAGGACAATGCTCCATCACACGCGTCCAAGTACTCCACAGCGTGGCTGGCAAGAAAGGGTATAAAAGAAGAAAATCTAATGACATGGCCTCCTTGTTCACCTGATCTGAACCCCATTGAGAACCTGTGGTCCATCATCAAATGTGAGATTTACAAGGAGGGAAAACAGTACACCTCTCTGAACAGTGTCTGGGAGGCTGTGGTTGCTGCTGCACGCAATGTTGATGGTGAACAGATCAAAACACTGACAGAATCCATGGATGGCAGGCTTTTGAGTGTCCTTGCAAAGAAAGGTGGCTATATTGGTCACTGATTTGTTTTTGTTTTGTTTTTGAATGTCAGAAATGTATATTTGTGAATGTTGAGATGTTATATTGGTTTCACTGGTAAAAATAAATAATTGAAATAGGTATATATTTGTTTTTGTTAAGTTGCCTAATAATTATGCACAGTAATAGTCACCTGCACACACAGATATCCCCCTAAAATAGCTATAACTAAAAACAAACTAAAAAATACTTCCAAAACTATTCAGCTTTGATATTAATGAGTTTTTTGGGTTCATTGAGAACATGGTTGTTGTTCAATAATAAAATTAATCCTCAAAAATACAACTTGCCTAATAATTCTGCACTCCCTGTACACATATTGTACATACATACATATACTGTACATTCATACACATACATACATGCATGCATACATACACATACTGTATATACATACATACATACACATACTGCACATACACACATACTGTACATACATACATACATACATAGACATATATACATACATGCACACATACATACAAAGACATATATACATACACACATACATAATACACTCTACATGCATACAGATAAATACACACACATACATATATACACATTCATACCTACATACACACACATACATACATACACATATACACATACATAAATAAATATATACATACGTACACACATACACATACTGTACATATACAGGGATGCAGAATTATTAGGCAAGTTGTATTTTTGAGGATTAATTTTATTATTGAACAACAACCATGTTCTCAATGAACCCAAAAAACTCATTAATATCAAAGCTGAATAGTTTTGGAAGTAGTTTTTAGTTTGTTTTTAGTTATAGCTATTTTAGGGGGATATCTGTGTGTGCAGGTGACTATTACTGTGCATAATTATTAGGCAACTTAACAAAAAACAAATATATACCTATTTCAATTATTTATTTTTACCAGTGAAACCAATATAACATCTCAACATTCACAAATATACATTTCTGACATTCAAAAACAAAACAAAAACAAATCAGTGACCAATATAGCCACCTTTCTTTGCAAGGACACTCAAAAGCCTGCCATCCATGGATTCTGTCAGTGTTTTGATCTGTTCACCATCAACATTGCGTGCAGCAGCAACCACAGCCTCCCAGACACTGTTCAGAGAGGTATACTGTTTTCCCTCCTTGTAAATCTCACATTTGATGATGGACCACAGGTTCTCAATGGGGTTCAGATCAGGTGAACAAGGAGGCCATGTCATTAGATTTTCTTCTTTTATACCCTTTCTTGCCAGCCACGCTGTGGAGTACTTGGACGCGTGTGATGGAGCATTGTCCTGCATGAAAATCATGTTTTTCTTGAAGGATGCAGGCTTCTTCCTGTACCACTGCTTGAAGAAGGTGTCTTCTAGAAACTGGCAGTAGGACTGGGAGTTGAGCTTGACTCCATCCTCAACCCCAAAAGGCCCCACAAGCTCATCTTTGATGATACCAGCCCAAACCAGTACTCCACCTCCACCTTGCTGGCGTCTGAGTCGGACTGGAGCTCTCTGCCCTTTACCAATCCAGCCACGGGCCCATCCATCTGGCCCATCAAGACTCACCCTCATTTCATCAGTCCATAAAACCTTAGAAAAATCAGTTTTGAGATATTTCTTGGCCCAGTCTTGACGTTTCAGCTTGTGTGTCTTGTTCAGTGGTGGTCGTCTTTCAGCCTTTCTTACCTTGGCCATGTCTCTGAGTATTGCACACCTTGTGCTTTTGGGCACTCCAGTGATGTTGCAGCTCTGAAATATGGCCAAACTGGTGGCAAGTGGCATCTTGGCAGCTGCACGCTTGACTTTTCTCAGTTCATGGGCAGTTATTTTGTGCCTTGGTTTTTCCACACGCTTCTTGCGACCCTGTTGACTATTTTGAATGAAACGCTTGATTGTTCGATGATCACGCTTCAGAAGCTTTGCAATTTTAAGAGTGCTGCATCCCTCTGCAAGATATCTCACTATTTTTGACTTTTCTGAGCCTGTCAAGTCCTTCTTTTGACCCATTTTGCCAAAGGAAAGGAAGTTGCCTAATAATTATGCACACCTGATATAGGGTGTTGATGTCATTAGACCACACCCCTTCTCATTACAGAGATGCACATCACCTAATATGCTTAATTGGTAGTAGGCTTTTGAGCCTATACAGCTTGGAGTAAGACAACATGCATAAAGAGGATGATGTGGTCAAAATACTCATTTGCCTAATAATTCTGCACTCCCTGTATACACATACATAAATAAATATATACATACACACATACATACACATACTGTACATGCATACACATACATATACACATACATACACATACATATAACGTACATGCATACACATACATACAAACACATACATAAATACATACACATACATAAATGCATAGGCATAAATAAATACATACACATACATAAACATACACATACCTGTATTTACATACACAGATATGTATATATATATATATATATATATATATATATATACACATATCTGTGTATGTACATACAGGTATGTGTATGTTTATGTATGTGTGTGCATTTATGTATGTGTATGTATTTATGTAGAATGCAGACAACTGATCATGTAACAATTCTCAAACACCTAATCACCCCTAGGGTTGCCAGCTGCTGTCCACCACGAAAATACTGGACACGTTCTAGGTGACTGAGCACGAGAGTAGGTGGAGGTCACACAATAATACCCCCACCCCAAAAGCTCCAACCATTTAAATGTACAGTATATTTTTCAGAATCGCGCAGTCATTTTACCCCATGGCTGCCAGTAACCATTTTACCTCTTCTGCTGATGATAAACAGCAGTGATTTGACTCCCTTGACTCTCACTTATTTCTCCATATTTGCAATGCATTGCGGCATAGTAGGCCTTTTACATTTAATTAAAACTTATGCGGCTAGATTTAGAGTTCTGTGGCCAAAGGGGTGCGTTAGCTACGCGTGCTTTTTTTCCTCCGCACCTTTTAAATACCGCTGGTATTTAGAGTTCACAGAATGGCTGCGTTAGGCTCCAAAAAAGGAGCGTATAGCATATTTACCGCAACTGCAACTCTAAATACCAGCGGTGCTTACGGACGCGGCCAGCTTCAAAAACGTGCTCGTGCACAATTCCCCCATAGGAAACAATGGGACAGTTTGAGTTGAAAAAAACCTAACACCTGCAAAAAAGCAGCGTTCAGCTCCTAACGCGGCCCCATTGTTTCCTATGGGGAAACACTTCCTATGTCTGCACCTAACACCCTAACATGAACCCTGAGTCTAAACACCCCTAACCTTACACTTATTAACCCCTAATCTGCCATCCCCGCTATCACTGATCCCTGCATTTTATTATTAACCCCTAATCTGCCGCTCCGTACACCGCCGCAGCCTATGTTATCCCTATGTACCCCTAATCTGCTGCCCCTAACACCGCCGACCCCTATATTTATTAACCCCTAATCTGCCGCCCCCAACGTCGCCGCTACCTACCTACACTTATTAACCCCTAATCTGCCGACCGCACCTCACCGATACTATAATAAATGTATTAACCCCTAAACCGCCTCACCCCCCGCCTCAATAACCCTATAATAAATAGTATTAACCCCTAATCTGCCCTCCCTAACATCGCCGACACCTAACTTCAATTATTAACCCCTAATCTGCCGACCGGATCTCGCCGCTACTCTAATAAATGGATTAACCCCTAAAGCTAAGTCTAACCCTAACACTAACACCCCCCTAAATTAAATATAATTTAAATCTAACAAAATAAATTAACTCTTATTAAATAAATTATTCCTATTTAAAGCTAAATACTTACCTTTAAAATAAACCCTAATATAGCTACAATATAACGAATAATTATATTGTAGCTATTTTAGGATTAATATTTATTTTATAGGCAACTTTGTATTTATTTTAACCAGGTACAATAGCTATTAAATAGTTAAGAACTATTTAATAGCTAAAATAGTTAAAATAATTACAAAATTACCTGTAAAATAAATACTAACCTAAGTTACAATTAAACCTAACACTACACTATCATTAAATAAATTAAATACAATACCTACAAATAACTACAATTAAATAAACTAACTAAAGTACAAAAAATAAAAAAGAACTAAGTTACAAAAAATAAAAAAATATTTACAAACATTAGAAAAATATTACAACAATTTTAAACTAATTACACCTACTCTAAGCCCCCTAATAAAATAACAAAGACCCCCAAAATAAAAAAATGCCCTACCCTATTCTAAATTTAAGAAGTTCAAAGCTCTTTTGCCTTACCAGCCCTGAAAAGGGCCATTTGCGGGGCATGCCCCAAAGAATTCAGCTCTTTTGCCTGTAAAAAAAAACATACAATACCCCCCCCAACATTACAACCCACCACCCACATACCCCTAATCTAACCCAAACCCCCCTTAAATAAACCTAACACTAAGCCCCTGAAGATCTTCCTACCTTATCTTCACCATGCCAGGTTCACCGATCCATTCTCCGAAGTCTTCATCCAAGCCCAAGCGGGGGCTGGCGATCCATAATCCGGCTGAAGTCTTCTATCAAGCGGCGGCTGAAGAGGTCCAGAAGTGTCTCCAAAGTCTTCATCCTATCCAGGAAGAAGAGGAGATCCGGACCGGCAACCATCTTGATCCAAGCGGCATCTTCTATCTTCATCCGATGACGAACGGCTCCATCTTGAAGACCTCCAGCGCGGATCCATCCTGTTCTTCCGACGTCCAACTGAAGAATGAAGGTTCCTTTAAGGGACGTCATCCAAGATGGCGTCCCTCGAATTCCGATTGGCTGATAGGATTCTATCAGCCAATCGGAATTAAGGTAGGAAAATTCTGATTGGCTGATGGAATCAGATTCAAGTTCAATCCGATTGGCTGATCCAATTTTTTTATTTTGGGGGTCTTTGTTATTTTATTAGGGGGCTTAGAGTAGGTGTAATTAGTTTAAAATTGTTGTAATATTTTTCTAATGTTTGTAAATATTTTTTTATTTTTTGTACTTTAGTTAGTTTATTTAATTGTATTTATTTGTAGGTATTTTATTTAATTAATTTATTGATAGTGTAGTGTTAGGTTTAATTGTAACTTAGGTTAGGATTTATTTTACAGGTAATTTTGTAATTATTTTAACTATTTTAGCTATTAAATAGTTCTTAACTATTTAATAGCTATTGTACCTGGTTAAAATAAATACAAAGTTGCCTGTAAAATAAATATTAATCCTAAAATAGCTACAATATAATTATTATTTATATTGTAGCTATATTAGGGTTTATTTTACAGGTAAGTATTTAGCTTTAAATAGGAATAATTTATTTAATAAGAGTTAATTTATTTCGTTAGATTTAAACTATATTTAACTTAGGGGGGTGTTAGTGTTAGGGTTAGACTTAGTTTTCGGGGTTAATCCATTTATTAGAGTAGCGGCGAGATCCGGTCGGCAGATTAGGGGTTAATAATTGAAGTTAGGTGTCGGCGATGTTAGGGAGGGCAGATTAGGGGTTAATACTATTTATTATAGGGTTATTGAGGCGGGGGTGAGGCGGTTTAGGGGTTAATACATTTATTATAGTAGCGGTGAGGTGCGGTCGGCAGATTAGGGGTTAATAAGTGTAGGTAGGTAGTGGCGACGTTGGGGGCGGCAGATTAGGGGTTATAAATATAATATAGGGGTCGGCGGTGTTAGGGGCAGCAGATTAGGGGTACATAAGGATAACGTAGGTGGCGGTCGGCAGATTAGGGGTTAAAAAATTTTAATCGAGTGGCGGCGATGTGGGGGGGGCCTCGGTTTAGGGGTACATAGGTAGTTTATGGGTGTTAGTGTACTGTAGAGCACAGTAGTTAAGAGCTTTATGAACCGGCGTTAGCCCAAAAAGCTCTTAACTCCTGGGTTTTTTCTGCGGCTGGAGTCTTGTCGTTAGATTTCTAACGCTCACTTCAGTCACGACTCTAAATACCGGCGTTAGAAAGATCCCATTGAAAAGATAGGATACGCAAATGGCATAGGGGGATCTGCGGTATGGAAAAGACGCGGCTGGAAAGTGAGCATTAGACCCTTTCCTGACTGACTCTAAATACCAGCGGTAGCCCAAAACCAGCGTTAGGAGCCTCTAACGCTGGTTTTGACGGCTAACGCCAAACTCTAAATCTAGGCGATGGACTTTAAAAAACTGGACATTTAAATGTCAAGTATTTTTGTGAAGATTTTACTGGACAGCCTGCTAAAATACTGGACTGTCCAGTTGAATCACACCAGACAATAGTTTTAAATTAAATCTCCAAAAAAACAAAACTAGGGCTAGATTACGAGTGAAGCACAGTTTATCGCTCCTGCTAGTGCTAGTGCGCTAGAAATAAGCTTTTTGTGCCCATCAGGTAGTGCGCATATTACAAGTTGAAAGTAAAAAGTGAAGCACAGTTTATCGCTCCCGCTAGTGCTAGTGTGCTACAAATAAGCTTTTTGTGTCCATCAGGTAATGCGCATATTACAAGTTGAAAGTAAAAGGTTTTTGCATGAGCGCTAACTCGATACACTCAAAGAGCCGAAGTTAAAATATTGCGACCCTGTTAACGTAATTTCCCCATAGAAGATTAATATAAAAGAGACCCATTTAAAGGCCATATTACGAGTGGAGCGATATTACAAGTTGAAAGTAAAAAGTATTTGCTCACGTGCAACCTGATGCACGCAAAAAGCCAAAATTAGATTACCGCACATGCATTAACGTATTTCCCCATAGAAGTCAATGGGGAAAAAGTGGGAAAAACACCCTATTTGCATCAAACCCAATCTCATTTTCTCATGTGCACTAACCCGACATGAAAATATGAATATTTCACATTAGAATGTTCTTCATATAGCAAATATGTTCTATTTATTCATAAATACATATTTCTATATATATATATCTGATGGTATTTTGGTACAATATATATCTATACATATATACAGTATATATATATATATTTATATTATATATATATATATATATATAGGTATATATATATATATATATATATATATATATATATATATATATATAATTGAAGATAGATCCACACTTACTGGACTTTGAACAGTGATAGTTTATTATAAGTGTCGTTGTGGAGCAAACATAACTCTTCCTCAGACCAACCAAGGGTCATGTTCGTTTCAAAATGTCACTTGTAATAAACTATTTTATCACTATTCAAAGCCTAGTGAGCTTGGATCTAAACAGTTAACCAAAGCTGTGAAGACGCACTAACTCGACGGGCGTAATTCGCGATAGTGCTGACGCTTTCGCATTTACTTTTAACTTGTAATACGCACACTCCTTCTGACGTGCTCAAACAGCTGTGATAAACTTGATATTGCTCAGTGCACCACTTGTAATCTAGCTTCTAATTGGAAAAGAAAATGTGTATTTTGACTGCTGTCAAAACTGTTAAAGCAATTTGATTATATAATTATATTAATTATTCATTATTATTTAAAGGGTCTTTCTAAGAAAATACATTTTTCCTTTATTCTTAAAGGTGCAGCATATAAATATGTTAGAATGTGTTTAATAATCTGCAGCTGGTACAACAAGTCATTGTAAACACATTAAAGGGACATTTTTCCCATATGCTAAATCACTTGAAAGTGATGCAGAATATGTCTAAAAAGCTGACTAGAAAATATCACCTGAATATTTCTATGTAAAAAAAGGAAGATATTTTACCTCAAGATTACCTCAGAGTAAGTGCTCTGTGATTCATGGCTTATCTTTTTACTGTGAAAAAAAATAGCCATTTAACATTGTATAGAAATGTAATGCTACTCTAAACTATTACCCCTTATGCACTCTCACTCTAGCGCAACCTAACCTCACTACACTATTAACCCCTGATCTGCCATAACCTAAAGACCTAACCACCCCCTAACCTATTAACCCCTAAACCTCCAATACCACTACACAAGAACCCCCTAGCCTATTAACCCCTAAACCCGCCAATACCCCACTGCAAGAAACTACTGAACAGCTAACCCCTCCCAGACCTCTAACCTATCAACACCTAAGTTACAAAAAATAACAAACACTAAAATTACAAAAACTAACAAACACATTACAAAATAAAACAAAGCACTACCAACAAGTCCCCTTACAAAAAAGGCCACCCCAAAATAAAAGCTACTCTAACAATTGTCCTTAGAAAGGCATTTCGTAGGGCATTGCCCTAAAGCGATTCCAACTTTTTTTTATTTAAAATAAAAAAATTATATTCTAAAATCAAAGTAACCATCCACCCCCCCAAAAAAAATCTATCTTAAAAAAGCTAAACTAAAAATTGACCTGATAATGAAATTTTGTAGGACATTGCACTAAATTAATTTAGCTTTTTTTAACATTTAAATAAAAGAAAAATCTATTCTAAAAAGATCCCTATCCTAAAAAGAAGGTTGCCCTGATATGGGCATTTGATGGGGCATTGTCCTTAGAAAGGCATTTGGTAGGACATTGTCTTAAAGTGACCAAGCAGATAAAAGTTTTTTTGTGAATACAAAAAAATACCATATTCTAAAAAACCTAAGGGAAAAAACCCTATCATAAAAACAAAACCCATGAAGAGGAGATTGAGGACTGAAGATCCGAAGGTAAGAAGCTATAAGAAGGAACATCGGATAGAAGATGGATGAAGACACCCCCAGCAGAGCAGCGCCATTAAAGAAGATGGCTGAAGACGTACTGCCGCCTGGATGAAGACGTACTGCCGCCTGGATGAATACGTACTGCCGCCTGGATGAAGACGTACTGCCGTCTGGATGAAGACGTACTGCCGCCTGGATGAAGACGTACTGCTGCCTGGATGAAGACGTACTGCTGCCTGGATGAAGACGTACTGCCGCCTGGATGAAGAAGTACTGCCGCCTGGATGAAGACGTACTGCCGCCTGGATGAAGACGTACTGCCGCCTGGATGAAGACGTACTGCCGCCTGGATGAAGACGTACTGCCGCCTGGATGAAGACATACTGCCGCCTGGATGAAGACATACTGCTGCCTGGATGAAGACGTACTGCCGCCTGGATGAAGACGTACTGCCGCCTGGATGAAGACGTACTGCCGCCTGGATGAAGACGTACTGCCGCCTGGATGAAGACGTACTGCCGCCTGGATGAAGACGTACTGCCGCCTGGATGAAGACGTACTGCTGCCTGGATGAAGACGTACTGCCGCCTGGATGAAGACGTACTGCCGCCTGGATGAAGACGTACTGCCGCCTGGATGAAGACGTACTGCTGCCTGGATGAAGAGGATCACTCCCAGAGCTGAATACTTAGGAGCTGTATTCAAGTTGGGTGAGTAGAAACTGTGGGGTTTAGAGTTAGGATTATTTAGTGTGTTTTATTTAGGATAGCATATTTTTTTATTTATTCATAAAAAAGCTGGGAATGCCCTTTTCATGGCAACCTTTTTTTATGATAGGTTTGTTTTTTTAACAGTGATATTTTAGAATAGCCTTTTTTTTAGAATATGGATTTTTTTTTGTCTGGGCAAAAGAGCTTTATCACTTTAGGACAATGCCTTCCAAATCCCTTTTTTAGGGCAAATTTTGTTAGGATAGGGATTTTTTATTTTTGGTCGTGTTTTTTTGGTAATGAGTTTTTTATTTTGTGTAATTTTAGTGTTTGTTATTTAATTTTTGGAAAATATTTCCTCATTGCAGGACTTTCGATTATCAGGATCATTAGAGTAAGCAAAACATTTGTGCACATAAAATAAAAATCTTTAATTGTGTCAGGTACCTAGATATTTAAATAAAACTGACATTTATCAATATAAAGAGATCTCACCATGTTATGACCTCAAAAAAATAAATCTGTAAAAAGTTATTAAATCATTTTGGTATAAATATATAGATTATTGAAAGGGGCAGATAGCTGAAATGGTTTAATGGGTATCATGAACAAATGTAAAGCCAATGTCTTGTCACTTGCTATTCTCCAAAATAAACTAACAAAATGAAGCCTCCTTATATTGGCATAAATGCATTAACTTCCTTATGTTCTATAGTACAAACCTTGACTTGCCTATCTACACATAAATATATATGTACAGTCATATGCAAAAGTTTAGGCACCCCTGATGATTTTCATTTATAAATAATTGGGTGTTTGGATCAGCAATTTCATTTTGATCTATCAAATAACTGAAGGACACAGTAATATTTCAGTAATGAAATGAGGTTTATTGGATTAACAGAAAATGTGCAATATGCGTCAGAACGATATTAGACAGGTGCATAAATTTGGGCACCCCAACAGAAATATTGCATCAATATTTAGTAGAGCCACCTTTAGCAGAAATAACAGCCTCTAGACGCTTCCTATAGCCTGTAATTAGTGTCTGGATTCTGGATGAAGGTATTTTGGACCATTTCTCCTTGCAAAACATCTCCAGTTCAGTTAGGTTTGATGGTTGCCGAGCATGGACAGCCCGCTTCAAATCATCCCACAGATTTTTAATGATATTCAGGTCTGGGGACTGGGATTGCCATTCCAGAACATTGTACTTGTTCCTCTGCATAAATGCCAGATAGATTTTGAGCAGTGTTTTAGGTCGTTGTCTTGTTGAAATATCCAGCCCCGGCGTAACTTCAACTTTGTGACTGATTCCTCAACATTATTCTCAAGTATCTGCTGATATTGAGTGGAATCCATGCGACCCTCAACTTTAACAAGATTCCCAGTACCGGCACTGGCCACACAGCCCCACAGCATGATGGAACATCCACCAAATTTTACTGTGAGTAGCAAGTGTTTGTCTTGGAATGCTGTGTTCTTTTGCCACCATGCATAATGCCCCTTGTTATGACCAAATAACTCAATCTTTGTTTCATCAGTCCACAGCACCTTCTTCTAAAATGAAGCTGGCTTGTCCAAATGTGCGTTTGCATACCTCAAGCGACTCTGTTTGTGGCGTGTGTGCAGAAAAGGCTTCTTCCGCATCACTCTCCCATACAGCTTCTCCTTGTGCAAAGTGCGCTGAATTGTTGAACGATGCACAGTGACACCATCTGCAGCAAGATGATGTTGTAGGTCTTTGGAGGTGGTCTGTGGGCTGTTTTTGACCGTTCTCACTATCCTTTGCCTTTGCCTCTCTGATATTTTACTTGGTCTGCCACTTTTGGCCTTAACAAGAACTGTGCCTGCGGTCTTCCATTTCCTCATTATGTTCCTCACAGTGGAGACTGACAGCTTAAATCTCTGCAATAGCTTTTTGTAGCCTTCCCCTAAACCATAATATTGAACAATCTTTGTTTTCAGGTCATTTGAGAGTTGGTTTGAGGCCCCCATGTTGCCACTCTTTAGAGGAGAGTTAAAGAGAACAACAACGTGCAATTGGCCACCTTAAATACCTTTTCTCATGATTGGCTGCACCTATCTATGAAGTTCAAGGCTTAATGGGCTCACCAAACCAATTGTGTGTTCCAATTAATCAGTGCTAGGTAGTTACAGGTATTCAAATCAACAAAATGACAAGGGTGCCCAAATTTATGCACCTGTTTAATTTCATTTTGATGCATATTGCACATTTTCTGTTAATCCAATAAACCTCATTTCACCACTGAAATATTACTGTATCCTTCAGTTGTTTGATAGATCAAAATGAAATTGCTGATCCAAACACCCAATTATTTATAAATGAAAATCATGGAAATTGTCAGGGGTGCCTAAACTTTTGCATACGACTGTATATAAGCATATACATAAATATTTTTAGTGATAACACAGTCCCCCATAGACCGCAATGTAAAGGCAGTTTTCAGTGCTGTTTTTTTTTTCTAACACCCCACATTCGCACACTTTAACCCCTAAAATCTGCTAGATGCAGATAATTTAAATTAAATTAAAGATGCTCATACTTTTTTATTTTATTAAGAAACCTCACACTTAAGTTTAGGGGAGATTGGGGTACATTTTTAAAATTTACCAGAGCTCTGACCTTTTCGGAGTGCTAATTGCTAACACGAGCTTGCGGTAGCAATAACCAGCCATTTGTAATGGCTTGTTATTTATTGGTGGCCCGTATAAGGGCAAAATCACCCATTAACGGGTGCACGATAAATCTAGCCCTTTATCAGCATAGTATTGAGGTTATGCTCTTATTACCTCTAGTCATTAGTGCCGTCATGTTGAAATCTATCTTTCACTGAATTGCAATGTGACATGAATGCAGCTAATTGAAGGAGAGTTGCTGCACATGTGTAGTGTAACCTAGGTTTCATAATAGCAGCACCCATATTTAGATGGAGGTGCATTAAATGTATTTAGTGTTTATTGTCCCTTTAATAACTTTCATCTGTGACAAAGCTCTTATAAGGTTTTAATGATCTCCGTTCATTAAAACCTTCTTTAGCATTACCACGTTGAACACCATTTGCTTTCAAAACCACTCATTATTGGGGTATCTTAGATATATGTCTTCTACTATTCTGGACTTTTAAGCCACTCTAAGCTCCAACGCCAAGGCTGTTCCTTATAGCTTACATTTTTTCCTGCTTTGCCTCACTAATTTGTTCCAATGACTGTCTACATAGCATGCACTGTTAGATGGCTGCCCATTACCTACAAATCAATATGTCAAAGAGTGAGCCTCAACTAAGTTTGTCTTTAAAGGGACAGTATACACCAATTTTCATTAAACTGCATGTAATAGATAATATTATAAAGAATAATATGCAAAGATACTGATATAAAAATCCAGTATAAAACCTTCTAGTTTAGTTCTGTACTGGAACACTCACTGCAAGTGAAAAATAGCAGACGCCCCCCCCCCCCTTCCTTTGCATATGAAAAGACCCTTTACACAAACAGGAGCAAGTTGGAGTAGGTATACGTCGGTATTCTCCTAAAACTTGGGGGCTTGGTTAGGAATCTGAAAAGCAGAGCAATGTTATTTAAAAATAGGCACAACTATCCAATTTAAAAAAAAAAACAACAAAAAAAAAAAAACTGTATGGGCTATATAAATGGATCATCTACAAAACATTTATGCAAAGAAAAATCTAGTGTATAATGTCCCTTTAACTCAGATAATTGCAGCACCTTTTTACTAGGCCGATGTATCACCTAACTCTCCCATCTATTCTAACCTGCTCTTGCTAGTTGCCAATGCCATTCCCTACATTGGCTTCCTATATTTTCTGGGCTAAAATTCAAAATTCTTAACTTTAGCTACAAAGCCAGAAAATGGCATAACAAACCTTAACTTGGCTATTTAGAATTTTGCTTTGATTCTTATGAGTCATACAGACCTCTAAATTTTAACTCTAGAAACTCCACTTTCTATGGATGGAATGTGGGTATTATGTGTATTTTATATGGATTCCTAGGCTTATCACGGCTATTATGGAAATCATTATACACAATTTCACAAAAAGTTACTTATAAGTATACATAACAAAAAATAAAGAAAAACAAAGCATGGAAATCAACAAGCAAATTAATAAATGTATTATCTAGGGGAGTTGTCAGCAACCAACGCGTGGAGTGTGGTGCACTTTGATATTACCCTTGTCTCAAGGGGGGGGCAGACAGGCCCATTGTTACCCTCATCTTAACTCCCAACCCCCACACACAAGCTAACCAGACATGAAAATATTAATATCTCACATTCCAATGTTTTTCACATAGAAGAATATGTTCTATTTATTCATAAATACATGAAAGCGATATATAGTGCTCCACTTGTAATCTGCCCCATGATGTATTATTTACTTTGCTTCCTTTTGCTGCAAAAAACAACTGAAAATTGAACTAGTTCCACTTTCTCCCAGGAAGGATTGGGTTAATACTTTTAGCTAATGTATCTGTGAGGGTTTTGTTTACCGCCTCCTATTTCACAATTTCTGTACTCTACTTTTTTTTTTTTAAGGCGAATTATCAGTTTTGCATCAACAGTCATGATATTCTATGCAATAGCAGTGACCATACAATGTAGTTTAAATGTAAATATTATTGTGCATATATAAATATTTATTTATATTTAGATATTAGATAAAGATAAAAAAATAAATATATGCCTGTTTATTTAAATGCCTGTTAAATAAATGTTTTACTAATTAAAAGGACATTCTGGTGAAAATTTTATTTTCAATATACATGTATAGGCAAAAATGCTTCTAGTAAAAGTTATCACTGTTTTAGTATTAGTATTTTTCTAGGCACGTGCATGTGAAGCATAGCTAGAGATATTCTCAGTGCACCAGCATTTTAAATAATGCAGCTGATCGGAGAGCCAGTGGGGCTTGTATCATATAAGCAATTAACAAATTGAGGCCTAGATTTAGAGTTCGGCGGTAAAAGGGCTGTTAACGCTCCGCGGGTTTTTTTCTGGCCGCACCATAAATTTAACTCTGGTATCGAGAGTTCAAACAAATGCTGCGTTAGGCTCCAAAAAAGGAGCGTAGAGCATTTTTACCGCAAATGCAACTCTCGATACCAGAGTTGCTTACGGACGCGGCCGGCATCAAAAACGTGCTCGTGCACGATTCTCCCATAGGAAACAATGGGGCTGTTTGAGCTGAAAAAAAACCTAACACCTGCAAAAAAGCAGCGTTCAGCTCCTAACGCAGCCCCATTGTTTCCTATGGGGAAACACTTCCTACGTCTGCACCTAACACCCTAACATGTACCCCGAGTCTAAACACCCCTAACCTTACACTTATTAACCCCTAATCTGCCGCCCCCGCTATCGCTGACCCCTGCATTACACTTTTAACCCCTAATCTGCCGCTCCGTAAACCGCCGCCACCTACGTTATCCCTATGTACCCCTAATCTGCTGCCCCTAACACCGCCGACCCCTGTATTATATCTATTAACCCCTAACTTGCCCCCCACAACGTCGCCGCAAGCTACTTAAAATAATTAACCCCTAATCTTCCGACCGCAAATCGCCGCCACCTACGTTATCCCTATGTACCCCTAATCTGCTACCCCTAACATCGCCGACCCCTATGTTATATTTATTAACCCCTAATCTGCCCCCCACAACGTCGCCGACACCTACCTACACTTATTAACCCCTAATCTGCCGAGCGGACCTGAGCGCTACTATAATAAAGTTATTAACCCCTAATCCGCCTCACTAACCCTATCATAAATAGTATTAACCCCTAATCTGCCCTCCCTAACATCGCCGACACCTAACTTCAATTATTAACCCCTAATCTGCCGACCGGAGCTCACCGCTATTCTAAAAAATGTATTAACCCCTAAAGCTAAGTCTAACCCTAACACTAACACCCCCCTAAGTTAAATATAATTTTTATCTAACGAAATAAATTAACTCTTATTAAATAAATAATTCCTATTTAAAGCTAAATACTTACCTGTAAAATACATCCTAATATAGCTACAATATAAATTATAATTATATTATAGCTATTTTAGGATTAATATTTATTTTACAGGCAACTTTGTAATTATTTTAACCAGGTACAATAGCTATTAAATAGTTAAGAACTATTTAATAGTTACCTAGTTAAAATAATTACAAATTTACCTGTAAAATAAATCCTAACCTAAGATATAATTAAACCTAACACTACCCTATCAATAAAATAATTAAATAAACTACCTACAATTACCTACAATTAACCTAACACTACACTATCAATAAATTAATTAAACACAATTGCTACAAATAAATAAAATTAAATAAACTATCTAAAGTACAAAAAATAAAAAAGAACTAAGTTACAGAAAATAATAAAATATTTACAAACATAAGAAAAATATTACAACAATTTTAAACTAATTACACCTACTCTAAGCCCCCTAATAAAATAACAAAGCCCCCCAAAATAAAAAATTCCCTACCCTATTCTAAAATACAAATATTACAAGCTCTTTTACCTTACCAGCCCTGAACAGGGCCCTTTGCGGGGCATGCCCCAAGAATTTCAGCTCTTTTGCCTGTAAAAAAAAACATACAATACCCCCCCCCCAACATTACAACCCACCACCCACATACCCCTAATCTAACCCAAACCCCCCTTAAATAAACCTAACACTACCCCCCTGATGATCTTCCTACCTTGTCTTCACCATGCCAGGTTCACCGATCCGTCCTGGCTCCAAGATCTTCATCCACCCCAAGCGGGGGCTAGACATCCACTGAAGAAGTCCAGAAGAGGGTCCAAAGTCTTCCTCCTATCCGGCAAGAAGAGGACATCCGGACCGGCAAACATCTTCTCCAAGCGGCATCTTCTATCTTCTTCCATCCGATGACGACCGGCTCCATCTTGAAGACGTCCAGCGCGGATCCATCCTCTTCTTCCGACGACTAGACGACGAATGACGGTTCCTTTAAGGGACGTCATCCAAGATGGCGTCCCTCGAATTCCGATTGGCTGATAGGATTCTATCAGCCAATCGGAATTAAGGTAGGAATTTTCTGATTGGCTGATGGAATCAGCCAATCAGAATCAAGTTCAATCCGATTGGCTGATCCAATCAGCCAATCAGATTGAGCTCGCATTCTATTGGCTGTTCCGATCAGCCAATAGAATGCGAGCTCAATCTGATTGGCTGATTGGATCAGCCAATCGGATTGAACTATATTCTGATTGGCTGATTCCATCAGCCAATCAGAAAATTCCTACCTTAATTCCGATTGGCTGATAGAATCCTATCAGCCAATCGGAATTCGAGGGACGCCATCTTGGATGACGTCATTTAAAGGAACCGTCATTCGTCGTCTAGTCGTCGGAAGAAGAGGATGGATCCGCGCTGGAGGTCTTCAAGATGGAGCCGGTCGTCATCGGATGGAAGAAGATAGAAGATGCCGCTTGGAGAAGATGTTTGCCGGTCCGGATGTCCTCTTCTTGCCGGATAGGAGGAAGACTTTGGACCCTCTTCTGGACTTCTTCAGTGGATGTCTAGCCCCCGCTTGGGGTGGATGAAGATCTTGGAGCCAGGACGGATCGGTGAACCTGGCATGGTGAAGACAAGGTAGGAAGATCATCAGGGGGGTAGTGTTAGGTTTATTTAAGGGGGGTTTGGGTTAGATTAGGGGTATGTGGGTGGTGGGTTGTAATGTTGGGGGGGGGGTATTGTATGTTTTTTTTTACAGGCAAAAGAGCTGAAATTCTTGGGGCATGCCCCGCAAAGGGCCCTGTTCAGGGCTGGTAAGGTAAAAGAGCTTGTAATATTTGTATTTTAGAATAGGGTAGGGAATTTTTTATTTTGGGGGGCTTTGTTATTTTATTAGGGGGCTTAGAGTAGGTGTAATTAGTTTAAAATTGTTGTAATATTTTTCTTATGTTTGTAAATATTTTATTATTTTCTGTAACTTAGTTCTTTTTTATTTTTTGTACTTTAGATAGTTTATTTAATTTTATTTATTTGTAGCAATTGTGTTTAATTAATTTATTGATAGTGTAGTGTTAGGTTAATTGTAGGTAATTGTAGGTAGTTTATTTAATTATTTTATTGATAGGGTAGTGTTAGGTTTAATTATATCTTAGGTTAGGATTTATTTTACAGGTAAATTTGTAATTATTTTAACTAGGTAACTATTAAATAGTTCTTAACTATTTAATAGCTATTGTACCTGGTTAAAATAATTACAAAGTTGCCTGTAAAATAAATATTAATCCTAAAATAGCTATAATATAATTATAATTTATATTGTAGCTATATTAGGATGTATTTTACAGGTAAGTATTTAGCTTTAAATAGGAATTATTTATTTAATAAGAGTTAATTTATTTCGTTAGATAAAAATTATATTTAACTTAGGGGGGTGTTAGTGTTAGGGTTAGACTTAGCTTTAGGGGTTAATACATTTATTAGAATAGCGGTGAGCTCCGGTCGGCAGATTAGGGGTTAATAATTGAAGTTAGGTGTCGGCGATGTTAGGGAGGGCAGATTAGGGGTTAATACTATTTATGATAGGGTTAGTGAGGCGGATTAGGGGTTAATAACTTTATTATAGTAGCGCTCAGGTCCGCTCGGCAGATTAGGGGTTAATAAGTGTAGGTAGGTGTCGGCGACGTTGTGGGGGGCAGATTAGGGGTTAATAAATATAACATAGGGGTCGGCGATGTTAGGGGTAGCAGATTAGGGGTACATAGGGATAACGTAGGTGGCGGCGATTTGCGGTCGGAAGATTAGGGGTTAATTATTTTAAGTAGCTTGCGGCGACGTTGTGGGGGGCAAGTTAGGGGTTAATAGATATAATACAGGGGTCGGCGGTGTTAGGGGCAGCAGATTAGGGGTACATAAGTATAACGTAGGTGGCGGTCGGCAGATTAGGGGTTAAAAATTTTAATCGAGTGGCGGCGATGTGGGGGGACCTCGGTTTAGGGGTACATAGGTAGTTTATGGGTGTTAGTGTACTTTAGGGTACAGTAGTTAAGAGCTTTAGAAACCGGCGTTAGCCAGAAAGCTCTTAACTCCTGCTATTTTCAGGCGGCTGGAATCTTGTCGTTAGAGCTCTAACGCTCACTGCAGAAACGACTCTAAATACCAGCGTTAGAAAGATCCCATTGAAAAGATAGGCTACGCAAATGGCGTAGGGGGATCTGCGGTATGGAAAAGTCGCGGCTGAAAAGTGAGCGTTAGACCCTTTCCTGACTGACTCCAAATACCAGCGGGCGCCCAAAACCAGCGTTAGGAGCCTCTAACGCTGGTTTTGACGGCTACCGCCGAACTCTAAATCTAGGCCTGAGTCATTACCAGATGGTACAAGCATCTCTCTCTGAGTAAGTTCTATGTTTAAAATGCTGGTGCATGGTGCATACTTAAATACACATTTGAAACAGCTATAGCTTTAATTAGAAGCATTTTTGCTAATACATGTACGTTACAAAAATTCTTCTATTCAAAACTAAAATGCATCCATGTGGATTCCAATTTTGGCTGGAATGACCCTTTAACTAAGATGAATCAGTGCTAAACCACCTCAAGGGAGTAGAAAAGGGCAGACTACCCCAGTCTCTTTCATTAACTGCACTGCACATATTAGTATGTGATTGGTTAGCAAGGGTTCTTTTGCTCTGCGGGACAGGGAAATTAGTGCAAAGAAAAAACAAAAATAATATGCTCATTTGTCAAAATAAAACTGCATTATTCATTGCAAAATTCTTCTCAGATATGAAGGTACCTTATCATGCCAACTTACAATTTGTGTTTAATGTCCCTTTAAGTATAAACCATTGCTTAGTCCTTTTTATTACATCAATGAAGCAGACTGTTTTATTTCTCTTTAACAAGGGGGAGAATGAAAATACCTACCTCGGGTGGAAATGACTGGTAAACATTGTTATATGATACAATCTAACGTCACAGATTTCATCTATAACCCATTCTACAACTGCTGGGAATGCGGTCCTTGTCTGCTAGATTAGCAGCTAAATCATGTCTTCAAGGAGTGACAGGCTCATGCGAATATGCGGCTGTAAGGCCTTCAGCATCAGCAGCCAGCTGTGTGTCTAATTCCTGGCTGTTGTTCAATGTTGATCTAAGGTGGTAGAAATGCAGGGGTTAAGAAAGGTGCACATTTTATTTTATTTTTTCATAATCACAATGATGTAAGACTACATTTCCATGACACCCTGTAAGTGTAAGTTAATCTTTATAGTGTCTGTTATGAAATTATGTTCCACAATACATTATACAACAATTTTTCATTTTACATCTTCTGAAAAGTCTTGACTGTTTTATAATTCAAATTGGAAATTATTTACTAAGGCCTAGATTTGGAGTTTTGTCGGTAAAGACCTGCGTAGCTAACGCCGGCTTTTTTCTGGCCGCACCATAAAAATAACTCTGGTATTGAGAGTCCACATAAAGGCTGCGTTAGGCTCCAAAAAAGGAGAGTAGAGCATATTTAACGCAGCTTCAACTCTCGATACCAGAGTTGCTTACGCAAGCGGCCAGCCTCAAAAACGTGCTCGTGCACGATTCTCCCATAGAAAACAATGGGGCTGTTTGAGCTGAAAAAAAAACCTAACACCTGCAAAAAAGCCGCGTTCAGCTCCTAACGCAGCCCCATTGTTTGCTATGCGGAAACACTTCCTACGTCTGCACCTAACACTCTAACATGTACCCCGAGTCTAAACACCCCTAACCTTACACTTATTAACCCCTATTCTGCCGCCCCCGCTATCGCTGACCCCTGCATATTATTATTAACCCCTAATCTGCCGCTCCGTAAACCGCCGCTACTTACATTATCCCTATGTACCCCTAATCTGCTGCCCTAACATCGCCGACCCCTATATTATATTTATTAACCCCTAATCTGTCCCCCACAACGTCGCCTCCACCTGCCTACACTTATTAACCCCTAATCTGCCGACCGGACCGCATCGCTATTATTATAAAGTTATTAACCCCTAATCCGCCTCACTAACCCTATAATAAATAGTATTAACCCCTAATCTGCCCTCCCTAACATTGCCGACACCTAACTTCAAACATTAACCCCTAATCTGCCGACTGGAGCTCACCGCTATTCTAATAAATGTATTAACCCCTAAAGCTAAGTCTAACCCTAACACTAACACCCCCTAAGTTAAATATAATTTAAATCTAACGAAATTAATTAACTCTTATTAAATAAATTATTCCTATTTAAAGCTAAATACTTACCTGTAAAATAAATCCTAATATAGCTACAATATAAATTATAATTATATTATAGCTATTTTAGGATTTATATTTATTTTACAGGTAACTTTGTATTTATTTTAACCAGGTACAATAGCTATTAAATAGTTAAGAACTATTTAATAGCTAAAATAGTTAAAATAATTACAAAATTACCTGTAAAATAAATCCTAACCTAAGTTACAATTAAACCTAACACTACACTATCAATAAATTAATTAAATAAACTACCTACAATTACCTACAATTAACCTAACACTACACTATCAATAAATTAATTAAATACAATTCCTACAAATAAATACAATTAAATAAACTAGCTAAAGTACAAAAAATAAAAAAGAACTAAGTTACAAAAAATAAAAATTTTTTACAAACATAAGAAAAATATTACAACAATTGTAATATATGTTGTAATCATAATGTGATCATTATGATGTCATAATAAGGTGGTACAGCTGTGTAAAATCACAACTGAATGTGATCATTATGATGTCATAATAAGGTGGTACAGCTGTGTAAAATCAGCTGAGAGTGAGGGCTCATGTAGGATCTGATCGTGCCTGTAATATCACAGTTTTCAAAATGTAATCTACATAAATGTGTTTTTCTAGGAACTAAATAAAACTTTATATATTGACACCGTCATAGTACAAATGCAATCGCAATGGAATGTCATCATTATGATGTCATAATAAGGTGGTACAGCTGTGTAAAATCACAACTGAATGTCATCATTATGATGTCATAATAAGGTGGTACAGCTGTGTAAAATCACAACTGAATGTGATCATTATGATGTCATAATAAGGTGGTACAGCTGTGTAAAATCACAACTGAATGTGATCATTATGATGTCATAATAAGGTGGTACAGCTGTGTAAAATCACAACTGAATGTGATCATTATGATGTCATAATAAGGTGGTACAGCTGTGTAAAATCACAACTGAATGTGATCATTATGATGTCATAATAAGGTGGTACAGCTGCGTAAAATCACAACTGAATGTCATCATTATGATGTCATAATAAGGTGGTACAGCTGTGTAAAATCACAACTGAATGTGATCATTATGATGTCATAAAAAAATGCCCTACCCTATTCTAAATTACTAAAGTTCAAAGCTCTTTTACCTTACCAGCCCTGAACAGGGCCCTTTGCGGGGCATGCCCCAAAGAATTCAGCTCTTTTGCCTGTAAAAAAAAACATACAATACCTCCCCCCCAACATTACAACCCACCACCCACATACCCCTAATGTAACCCAAACCCCCCTTAAATAAACCTAACCCTAAGCCCCTGAAGATCTTCCTACCTTATCTTCACCATACCAGGTTCACCGATCGATCCAGAAGAGCTCCTCCGATGTCCTGATCCAAGCCCAAGCAGGGGGCTGAAGATGTCCATGATCCGGCTGAAGTCTTCATCCAAGCGGGAGCTGAAGAGGTCCATGATCCGGCTGAAGTCATCATCCAAGCGGGAGCTGAAGAGGTCCATGATCCGGCTGAAGTCTTCTATCAACGGCATCTTCAATCTTCTTTCTTCCGGATCCATCTTGTAGACCTCCGACGCGGAACATCCTGCTGGCCCGACGGACTACCGACGAATGAAGGCTCCTTTAAGGGACGTCATCCAAGATGGCGTCCCTCGAATTCCGATTGGCTGATAGGATTCTATCAGCCAATCGGAATTAAGGTAGGAAAATTCTGATTGGCTGATGGAATCAGCCAATCAGAATCAAGTTCAATCCGATTGGCTGATCCGATCAGCCAATCAGATTGAGCTCGCATTCTATTGGCTGTTCCGATCAAAGCAAAGGGCCCTGTTCAGGGCTGGTAAAGTAAAAGAGCTTTGAACTTTAGTAATTTAGAATAGGGTAGGGCATTTTTTTATTTTGGGGGGCTTTGTTATTTTATTAGGGGGCTTAGAGTAGGTGTAATTAGTTTAAAATTGTTGTAATATTTTTCTGATGTTTGTAAATATTTTTTTATTTTTTGTAACTTAGTTCTTTTTTATTTTTTGTACTTTAGTTAGTTTATTTCATTGTATTTATTTGTAGATATTGTATTTAATTAATGTATTGATAGTGTAGTGTTAGGTTTAATTGTAGGTAATTGTAGGTATTTTATTTAATTAATTTATTGATAGTGTAGTGTTAGGTTTAATTGTAACTTAGGTTAGGATTTATTTTACAGGTAATTTTGTAATTATTTTAACTATTTTAGCTATTGTACCTGGTTAAAATAAATACAAAGTTACCTGTAAAATAAATATAAATCCTAAAATAGCTATAATATAATTATAATTTATATTGTAGCTATATTAGGATTTATTTTACAGGTAAGTATTTAGCTTTAAATAGGATTAATTTATTTAATAAGAGTTAATTTATTTCGTTAGATTTAAACTATATTTAATTTAGGGGGGTGTTAGTGTTAGGGTTAGACTTAGCTTTAGGGGTTAATAAATTTATTAGAATAGCGGTGAGCTCCAATTGGCAGATTAGGGGTTAATGTTTGAAGTTAGGTGTCTGCGATGTTAGGGAGGGCAGATTAGGGGTTAATACTATTTATTATAGGGTTAGTGAGGCGGATTAGGGGTTAATAACTTTATTATAATAGCGGTGCGGTCCGCTCGGCAGATTAGGGGTTAATAAGTGTAGGCAGGTGGAGGCGACGTTGTGGGGGGCAGATTAGGGGTTAATAAATATAATATAGGGGTCGGCGGTGTTAGGGGCAGCAGATTAGGGGTAAATAAGTATAACGTAAGTGGCGGTCGGCAGATTAGGGGTTAATTATTGTAGGTAGCTGGCGGCGACGTTGTGGGGGGCAGGTTAGGGGTTAATAAATATAATATAGGGGTCGGCGGTGTTAGGGGCAGCAGATTAGGGGTACATAAGGATAACGTAAGTAGCGGCGCTTTGCGGTCGGCAGATTAGGGGTTAATTATTGTAGGTAGCTGGCGGCGACGTTGTGGGGGGCAGGTTAGGGGTTAATAAATATAATATAGGGGTCGGCGGTGTTAGGGGCAGCAGATTAGGGGTACATAAGGATAACGTAAGTAGCGGCGCTTTGCGGTCGGCAGATTAGGGGTTAATTATTGTAGGTAGCTGGCGGCGACGTTGTGGGGGGCAGGTTAGGGGTTAATAAATATAATATAGGAGTCGGCGGTGTTAGGGGCAGCAGATTAGGGGTACATAAGTATAACGTAGGTGGCGGTCGGCAGATTAGGGGTTAAAACAATTTAATCGAGTGTCGGCGATGTGGGGGGGCCTCGGTTTAGGGGTACATAGGTAGTTTATGGGTGTTAGTGTACTTTAGGGCACAGTAGTTAAGAGCTTTATGAACCGGCGTTAGCCCAGAAAGCTCTTAACTACTGACTTTTTTCTGCGGCTGGAGTTTTGTCGTTAGAATTCTAACGCTCACTTCAGCCACGACTCTAAATACCGGAGTTAGAAAGATCCCATTGAAAAGATAGGATACGCAATTGACGTAAGGGGATCTGCGGTATGGAAAAGTCGTGGCTGAAAAGTGAGCGTTAGAACCTTTTTTTACTGACTCCAAATACCGGCGGTAGCCTAAAACCAGCGTTAGGAGCCTACAAATATCTAAACTAAAATACAATAAAATAAACTAAAATAAATTACAAAAAAAAAAACACACTAAATTACAAAAAATAAAAAAATATTACAAGATTTTTAAGCTAATTACACCTATTCTAAGCCCCCTTATAAAATAATAAAGCCCCCCAAAATAAAAAAAATTCCCTACCCTATTCTAAATTAAAAAAGTTAACAGCTCTTTTACCTTACCAGCCCTTAAAAGGGCCTTTTGCGGGGCATGCCCCAAAGAAAACAGCTCTTTTGCCTGTAAAAAAAAACACAATACCACCCCCCAACATTACAACCCACCACCCACATACCCCTATTTTAAACCCACCCAAACCCCCCTTAAAAAAAACCTAACACTACCCCCCCTGAAGATCTCCCTACCTTGTCTTCACCCAGCCAGGCAGAACTCTTCATCCTATCTGGGCGATGTCCAATCAAGCGGCAGAGAAGTCTTCTTCCATCCGGGCAATGTCTTCAATCAAACGGCAGTGAAGTCTTCTTCCATCCGGCGATGTCTTCAAGCAAAGCGGCAGTGAAGTCTTCTTCTATCCAGCGATGTCTTCAAGCAAAGCGGCATCTTCAATCTTCTTTCTTCGCTCCTCCGCCGCGGAGCATCCATCCGGCACGAAGACTGAACGAGGAATGAGGTACCTTTAAATGGCGTCATCCATGATGGCGTCCGTCGAATTCCGATTGGCTGATAGGATTCTAGGATCAGCCAATCGGAATTAAGGTAGAAAAATCTGATTGGCTGATTGAATCAGCCAATCAGATTCCAGTTCAATCCGATTGGCTGATTTAAAATAAATACCAAGTTACCTGTAAAATAAATTTAAACCCTAAAATAGCTACAATGTAATTATTAATTACATTGTAGCTATCTTAGGGTTTATTTTATAGGTAAGTATTTAGATTTAAATAGGAATATTTTAATTAATAATATTAATATTAATTAGATTTATTTTAATAAGAATTTAGTTAGGGATGTTAGAGTTAGATAGGGTTATTATACTTAATATATATACAATATAATAACGATATTAACTATATTAACCCTAATATAATTAGGGTTAATATAGTTAATGTAGCTGGCGGCGGTGTAGGGGGATTAGATTAGGGGTTAATGTGTTTAATATAGGTGGCGGCGATGTAGGGGGATTAAATTAGGGGTTAATATTTTTAAAATAGATGGTGGCGGGGTAGGAGCTCACTTTAGGGGGAAGGTAAGGTAGATGGAGGCGGGTAGGGGCTCACTTTAGGGGGTAGGTAAGGTAGATTGCGGCGGTGTAAGGGGCTCACTTTAGGGGGTAGGTAAGGTAGATGGTGGCGGTGTAAGGGGCTCACTTTAGGGGGTAGGTAAGGTAGATGGCGGCGGTGTAAGGGGCTCACTTTAGGGGGTAGGTAAGGTAGATGGCGGCGGTGTAAAGGGCTCACTTTAGGGGGTAGGTAAGGTAGATGGCGGCGGTGTAAGGGGCTCACTTTAGGGGGTAGGTAAGGTAGATGGCAGCGGTGTAAGGGGCTCACTTTACGGGGTAGGTAAGGTAGATGGCGGCAGTGTAAGGGGCTCACTTTAGGGGGTAGGTAAGGTAGATGGCGGCAGTGTAAGGGGCTCACTTTAGGGGGTAGGTAAGGTAGATGGCGGCGGTGTAAGGGGCTCACTTTAGGGGTAGGTAAGGTAGATTGCGGCGGTGTAAGGGGCTCACTTTAGGGGTAGGTAAGCTAGATGGCGGCGGTGTAAGGGGCTCACTTTATGGGGTAGGTAAGGTAGATGGCGGCGGTGTAAGGGGCTCACTTTAGGGGTAGGTAAGGTAGATGGCAGCGGTGTAAGGGGCTCACTTTAGAGGGTAGGTAAGGTAGATGGCGGCGGTGTAAGGGGCTCACTTTAGGGGGTAGGTAAGGTAGATGGCGGCGGTGTAAAGGGCTCACTTTAGGGGGTAGGTAAGGTAGATGGCGGCGGTGTAAGGGGCTCACTTTAGGGGTAGGTAAGGTAGATGGCAGCGGTGTAAGGGGCTCACTTTAGAGGGTAGGTAAGGTAGATGGCGGCGGTGTAAGGGGCTCACTTTAGGGGGTAGGTAAGGTAGATGGCGGCGGTGTAAGGGGCTCACTTTAGGGGGTAGGTAAGGTAGATGGCGGTGGTGTAAGGGGCTCACTTTAGGGGGTAGGTAAGGTAGATGGCGGCGGGGTAGGGGCTCACATTAGGGGGTTATAGATTTAATATAGCTGGCGGCGGGGTCCGGGAACAGCGGTTTAGGGATTAATAACTTTATTAGGTGGCGGCGGGGTCTGGGAGCGGCGGTTTAGGGGTTAATACATTTTTATTGTTAGGATAGTGAGGGGGGATAGCGGATAGAGGGTTAGACGTGTCGGGCTATGTTTGGGAGGCGTGTTAGACAGTACAGGAGATTTAATACTTTAGTAAGGTTTTGTAGGCGCCGGCAGTTTCTAAAGTGTCTTAAGTCACTGGCGACTCCAGAAATTTGTACTTCCGCAGATTTCTGGACATCGCTGGTTTGTCAGACTTCCGGCACTTTAGCCTCTGACGGCGCCGTATATAGGATAGCTCGAGTTGCGACTTGAAACTACGTGCGGCGGGGGTTCCCTCGCTTGTGCCGCAAACTACGATCTTTATCGGATCGCGCCCCTGGTCTACGTCTAGGCACTCTGCTGAATAGCATTGACAATCTGTTGAAACCAATTAGTGAGTCTTTTGTTACTAGTGAGCCTATTATGCAGCCCAGGTTGTGATGCAGATGCTAATACAGAGGAGGTTGCTATAGCAGTCTTCATTTGAAGAGTATAAACCTACATACCTACTACCCATGTCATGTGTCTAAGGCAGCAGAATTTAGCAGGTAGCAATTTCTGAATCCTGGTTCTGTGACATGATACCTTCCCACTCTATGCTTTTCAAAAGTTTTCTGTATTAATTGTATTACAAAGGATTCCTTGTTGTCTAGTGGGGGCATGACCTCTCAATGTGCCCCTGGCCCCCAACTGTGAGAAATATACCCAGCAATTTGGGATGGAAGTCCAGGAGAAGCGGTTTTGGGAGCACCTACAAAAACAAAATACACCACTAAATCTAATATTTAAATCTTCATACACTATGGCAAATTCAGACTTTCCCTATCTTATTTATCTTCAAGAAAAATAAAATTGATTATTTACTGGATCAAAGATACAAACTTAAAGTGACAAGAAACCCAAACATTTTCTTAAATGATTTAGGCAGAACATACAATTTTAAACAACTTTCCAAATAACTTCTATTATCAAATTTGTTTCATTCTTTTGGTATCATTTGTTGAAGGGGTAGCAATGCACTACTGGTTTCTAACTGAAAACATGGGTTAGCCAATGATAATTGGAATATATATATATATATATATATATATATATGCAGCCACCAATCAGCAACTAGAACCTAGGTTCTTTGCTGCTCCTGAGCTTATCTAGATAAACCTTTCAGCAAAGGATAAAAAAGAAGGAAGCAAATTAAAAAATAGAAGTAAATTGGAAAGTTGTTCAAAATTGTATGATCTATCTAAATCAAGAATGTCTAATTATGACTTTACTGTCCCTTTAAATATAAGTTAGTCCAAAACTGGGGATTATGATAGGTGACTTGGTGCTGTAATGTAGCTTTTCACCAACAACAAATAATTAAATATTAACAATTACATAATATAGAAGCCTGCTATTCCCATTTAACATTTTTACCACTTATTTAACTACTTTAACCTTCTCTTTGTAATGTGCCAAGGAGAGTATAGCGTAATGTTATACAAATGAACAGTATGTGGAAAATGGGCTCAAGTGGAAAATGTATACTCAGATTACATTATCCATTTCAGCATTTAGACAATATAGTTGCAATATGAGTTGTAGGATTGGAGACTTTCTAACCTTTAATATAAGCTTTTAATCTTGTGGAGCTTTTTGCAGATATATGTGCATTTTTTTACAAATTTAAAGGGATATGAAACCCTATGATCAAATTTTCTTCATTCTCTTGGTATATCTTTATTTGAAAAGCAGGAATGTAAACTAAGGAGTCGGCCCATTTTTGGTTCAGCACATGGGTAGTGCCTAGATGTAGCCACCAATCAGCAAGCACTACTCAGAAATGGGCCGGCTCCTGCTTTTTCAAATAAAGATACCAAGAGAACAAAAAAAAATTGATAATCGGAGTAAATTAGAATGTTGCTCAAAATTGCATGCTCTGTCTGAATCATGAAATAAAAACATTGGGTTTCATCTCCTTTTAATTACTTACCAAAAATGTATTACAATTATTTACCATACTTAACTATAACTTAAAGGGACATTAAACACCAAGGGGCCGATTACGGGTGGAGCGGTATTTTTCTCTCGCATTAAAACAGCTAGAAGTTCGTTTTTTGTGCTCCAAGATTCATGCTCGTATTACAAGTTGAAAGTAAAAAGCTTGTGCTCTCGCTTTCACAAAGTCCCGGTAACAAAGAGACTTTGAGAAGTCACAAAATCGCATTCCTCCATAGACTTCAACGGAGCCGAAAAGTTGAAAAAAAAAACCAACATGATCGTGGTTATTTAAATGCGTAACATAAGAATATAATATTGCATATATATAATAGATTTTTGAACAAATATATATTTATACCTATATATACTGTGTATATATATATATATATATATATATATATATATATTATATATCGGTATAGATATTTACATGCATGTATGGGCGAGATTACATATACAGCACAGGCTTCAGTATAACTTCTGAAACCCGAGCTGCCCGTAATTTCACCTCGCACATCGGGGTATCTCATATATTGCACCATCAGATGCTAGACCGGCGTAAGTAGGACAAACTGTCGATCTTCAGAAATGTGCGCAAATACACATTTCTGTCGTCACAAGTAACTTACGCCAGTATTATGTCTGCGTTAAGTGTCAATAAAGAGTAGTTTTATGCAAATGAGGATAACACACGTAAAAACAAAACCGCAATTAAACAAAAAAGCAACACGTAATTATGCTATTCAAAATCCCTATATAAACCACCACACATATTTTTTTTTTACAGTGTGATAGGCTGAGTGTTTGGTTGTGATTGTGTGTGACTGAACTGGGAGTGAGTGGGAGTGAGTGTAGTGTGATTAGTGTGAGGATGGGCGGGAGAGGTAGGGATGAGGGGAGAGGAGAGAGGGGAGGAGGAGAGAGGAGTGGCAGGGAGGAGAGGATAGGAGAGGACAGGAGGAGCAGTGGACCCCCCGACAGGGAGTAAGTGGAGTTGGAGAGGGAGAGCCAGAAGGGATTATGGGAGGAAAGATGCCAGAGAGCCCCAGATGCCAGGCACATCCAGGAGAGGGACAGAGGGTGCACATGGGGACAGAAGGGGGGAGGAGGGAGAGAATAGGGAGGGACATTACAGGGATATTACAGAGAGGAAGCCAAGTGGCCATGGAGGATGAGAGGCTGAGATGTCCCAACTTCTCATTTGCTGAAAATGTTGCCCTAGTCCAGGCCATCATGGACAACTACAGTGACCTCTTCGGGCAGGAGAAGGGCGAAGGCAGTGACAAAAAAAGAAGGACTGCATGGATGGCGGTAAAGGATGCTATCAACAGCGTGGCCCCGCATAGGAGGACTGTAAAGGGCCTGAAAAAGAGGTGAAATGATTGTAAGAGGCAGGTCAAAGAGAAGAGGGGGCAGGAAGCTGTCCATCAGAAGGGACAGGTGGTGGGTTATCCCTGGAAATGGAGTACAACACCTGGCAGAAGATGATACGCAGGTCCCTGAGTATCACACTAGTCCCTGTACTTCCAGAGGCTCGTGACTCAGGGGTTGTAACCACAGAACATCATGCTGGTGAGTAACATCCCACACACCTGTATTATATGTAATTGCAATACAACATCCTTTAATATCACACATTCACGTACATGATGAGGAGCATGGTATTTGGAGTTCTAACAAAAAAAATCTACAATTATACTTGATATTACTGCTACATAACACAATGCATTTCATGATGTGAGGTGGAATAGTGCAATACTAACATGTCTCAGAGTAACACAGGCCACAAGCCACATGTAGAGTTTTCATTAAATGGACACTATAGCCATCCCAATACTTTAGCTCAATAAACCAGGTTCTGTGCCTAGATCAAGCTAAAGTAAATTGTGTGACCATAGTGTCACTTAAAGAACACATTATTTCATCATTGACATGTACACATAACTATTGTATGAAACACATCCTTGTATACTGCTCATGTTCAAATCCCTCATAGACCAACTCACAATGTGCACATGCATGTTATAGAGTTTGACATGTGAAGCAGTATAGGCCCTAGCATGTATAAATGTACATTGTATGCCAACATGGACATATATCTGACTGTACTAATCCCTCTCATCCTATAACTCCTCCACAGAACCTCCTGTCACAAGGATAGAAACAGCCATGCCACCACCACCACCAGTCTTCAGGCAACCACAGTAACAGTGTGCTCCAAGGCATGAGCATGGTTGGATGGCTTCAGTTGCGGACCCGTGAGTGATGCCACCGACATTGCCATATGACTCCTGGGAACACTCATGGCCAGAGGAATATCCTCCCTTTGGTTTTGAGGGGGAGCCAAGACAGGCACAAAGGGTCCATGTATTTACACCCCCACAACACAATCACAGTTTCATGTCAGTCATGGATACTACCCACAGACTATGTCACAGAATGTGCCTATTGTACCATCTTGTACCACCATCTTATTCACTGGTACGGGCTCCACCATCTTTTTCACTGGGACGAGCTCCAACATCTGCAGATGAAAATACAGCAGAAGCTACAACTGCCCCTCAAGCAGCAGAAGCTACAACTGCCCCTCAAGCAGCAGAAACTACAGCTGCTCATCAAGCAGCAGAAACTACAGCTGCCCCTCAAGCAGCAGAAACTACAGCTGCCCCTCAAGCAACAGAAACTACAGCTGCCCCTCAAGCAGCAGAAGCACATTCACAAGCATAACCTCTTCTCCAACATTGTTGCCCTTAAGCAACTGCCAACCCTGTTGCTCAAGAGTCACTGGATGCATTGTATTCTCCCCTGGGTGAGGAATACATTACACTCCAGAGGAGGCTCATCACAAGCACTGAGAGCATACACAGAGGGCAAGAGAGGTTTTTCAAGGGTCAAGAGAGGTTACACAGACGTAGCATAGAACTGCACAGGAACATCGCAGCATCGTTAAGTGCAAGTGTTCAAAACCAATCACGGATGATGGGAATTCTGTCTGATATGCAGATGCAGATGGAAAATAGATGGAGCGAACAAAATCAACTTTTGGGTGTGTTGGTTGAGCACTTTACACACCAGCAGGACACTGCCTCCAGCCTATCATCTGTGGCCAGCACACCAGCAGAAACACCAGAATCTGCTAGAACAAGGAGAACAAGGCAATCCACTACAGGAACGTCAGCTTCTTTATCCAAGAAGCCAAAAACATATATATATTATTATAGTTCACCATAAACATTGTCCTCTGTTATTTACCATGTAATTGTTATACACATCCATGTGAGGTGTGTTTTATTCCACTAATATTAGTAAAACATAATATGAACTGTGTTGAAATAGCAATAAAAACAGGTAATATTATCACGTTTATGACATATTCTTGTACTATAACTCACATCCACATAATTGTGTATGAAGGGTGCATATAGTAATTTTCATTTATAAGATGTAATGTATCTCACATCCAATATAAATTGACACATGGGTATATATAATACTAATGTTACTGATAGGGTGTGCATTGGCAGGTGTTTTAAGGCTGCAGGTGAGAGGTTGTACTGTTTGTGATTGGTTTGACACAATTGCAGAGGAGGAATATTGATGTCACAGATGCCGGGCTGCAGGGGCTAAACTCCTACCCCCCTATCACCTACCCCCTCTTGTTTCTCAGCAGTTTTGGGCTCCTCAGAGCAACCGCGATCTCCCAGAGCTTTGGTGGTGGCAGTGGGATGTTTCCATCTACCTGGAACCTCCAAACCACCAGCTGAAGACACCTTTGGATGGAGTGGTACTCTGCGCTCCAGAAGGTTGAGCTGAAGGCCTTGTTGGAGGCTAGAGGGAAAATTGGCGGCAACAAAACCAAAGAAGCTATCATAACCAAGCTGATGGAGGGTGATTGGTCTGACGAGTTGGCTGGTGGGTCCCATTGCTACCAAAGCAGTGGGCGGCCCAGCACAATGTCCAGCCAGGGGACTTCCATGTCTGATGTCCAATGGGAAATCGAGTGGCGGATAGCGCTGTATAATACCCAACCATCCGAGGAGGTCATCAGCAAGATAGTATCGGTCGTCACCCAGCTCAAGCTGGCCGATATCCACAAGTCCATGGGGGAGCCCCACCGGTCCCCCCCCAGCAAGTTCCCCGCCCCACAAAGTTGCTGCATGAGGCTTTCCAAGTCTTCTAGGAAGAAGAGGAAGACATAAACAGCTTTCTCCAAGTCTTTGAGACCCAGTGTGAGCTGCAAGAGGTTGCCAGGGCCGACGGGGTTTCCATTCTGCTTGGCAAGTTGTCTGGTCGAGCCTTGGATGCTTTCCATACCATCCCTCCTGGGGACCAAAAAGACTATGATAAAGTCAAGGAACGCATCCTGGCCCGATATGGCCTCACATCGGAGGCCCACCGACAGATATTCCGGGAGCTTAAGAGACAAGAAGGGCAGCCTTTCACAGGCGGACACACCAGTTCACCTTTGCCATGGACTCTTGGTTTTCCGGCTGCAAAGTAATCACCCTGGCTAAAGCCTCACAGCTAATCCTACTGGAACACTTTTATAACACTGTTCCGGTGGAAGTCAAAGAACGGGTCTGTGATCGGCGACCCGAAACAGCAGATCAAGCAGCTATTCTGGTGGATCAATATACCGATGCTAGGAAGCAGGCTGCCCCAGATTCCAGGTCAAACCCTCAATCTGCTCCAGTGGCCGCCCATTTCTCTGTGGCTGCCCGACATCCCCAGACCTGGTCGCCCTCGGCTCCTCTGGCTGGGTCCAGTATGTCCCGAAAATGTGTGGACAGATCGGCCACTTCCAGTACCACTGCCCGATATGAGCAACCAGAAACCCCCCCACACCTCAGCCAAGAAACTCCCCACCGGCCACGTGGTGAGAGCTCAAGTCAGGACCTACCAAGCCGCTGCCCACTGCGTGTATGCAAAGGACCCTACCGGGTGGGCAGATGAAGAGGTTGGGGTGATACATGCAGTACATACAAAAGAAATTGTGGCGATGCAAAAAAGAATCCCACTACAGAATGCGAGAATAGCACTCACTATCCTTACTGAAAGGCGAAATTTCTCTTGTGAAATTAACCGTGACCTCTCGACCACCCAATCCACTGTTACCCACTTGCTTATTATTAAACTTATTGTTAATAATACCTTAATATTCACTTTGGCTATCATACCTCAGAGGCCTATTAGTAATTATCTATTATTAAGGTAATCCAGCAGTGACGATTCTATCCCTAGTTTTTATTGTAAAAATTCCCCCCCCCCCCTTTTTTAACTATAAGTGATTAAAAGTTATGTTTTAATTTCACAAGAGAAATTTCGCCTTTCAGTCAGGATAGTGAGTGCTATTCTCGCATTCTGTAGTGGGATTCTTTTTTGCATCGCCACCATTTCTTTTGTATATCTAATCCATGCGAAGCACCCCTCCCGTTTAATATTAATACAATACGAAACTACTAATGATTAAAATCTACCACTGTGTAGTTATTGGGGAGTTTATCCGTATGTAGTGCCATTGCTCCAACTATTAATTAAAAATACATGCAGTACATGTTGCCACTATGGATAACCGCCACCACCATTGACAGGACGTCTGGGTCAATGGGCAGGCCGCCCAAGGATTGAGAGACACTGGTGCTACCATCACCCTGATCTAACCTCACTTGGCCCCCACCTCAGGCCAAGCATGGAAGACCCTTTCCATTTGGGTGGCTGGAGGTGCCACCCTACAGGTCCCCACAGCCCTTGTACACTTTCACTGGGTCAAGGGCTCCCATGATGTTTAGGTTTGCATCATGCACTAGCTCCCTGCCCAGGTTTTGCTAGGAAACAACCTCGGCCATCTGGTCTCAGCCTTTGTGGAGGATACATCCCTGGAGGTTTGCCCAGTTATCACCCGCCAGCAAGCCAGGTGTCCAGCCAGGTAAGATGGCCCGTCCCGACTTTCCCTTTACCCCGACCTCCATCCCCAACTCCTACCCTTCCCCCTGACCAACCCTCCAACTTCACCCAGGAGACCCTGAGTGACCCTAACCCCTTACCAAGACCGAGTAGGTACTGACCCCCAGGGCCCCGGGGAAGAACGTTTTCAGTGGGAGGGAGGGCTCCTGTACTGGATCTCCAAGAGGAGAAAAGGGCCGGTGCCCAAACATCAGCTAGTTGTGCCAAAAAAGGTTTCGGTCTGACCTGCTGCAGATAGGTCATGATATTCCCCTAGCTGGACATCTAGGACAGTCCAGGACCCACCACCGCTTAACCCAGACCTTTTTCTGGCCCGGAATGACAGACAAAATTAGGGAATACTGTAGAACATGTGGGGTTTGCCAGAAAGTAAGGAAAACAGGGAACTGCACTAAAGCCCCCCTTCACCCCCTCCCCAATATTGACGAACACTTTAGCAGGGTTGCTGTAGACATAGTGGGTTCATTAGCTTGACCCAGTCCATCAGGAAAGAAGTACATACTTACCGTGGTGGATTATGCCACTCGATACCCGGAGGCAATCCCTCTGGCTAATATCCAGGCAGAGACAGTGGCAGATGCTATGCTCCGGATATTCACCAGGGTAGGCTTCCCTCAGGAAGTAATCTCCGATCAGGGAACCCAGTTTATTGCAGAGATTACCAGACAGTTATGGAAGCTATGCGGGATCAAGCCCATGCACAGCACTCCATACCACACCCAGACCAATGGTTTATGTGAGTGGTTTAATAGGCCACTCACAAGGACTGGAAAAGGTTCCTGCTGCACCACCTCTTTGCATACAGAGAGGTGCCCCAGGAATCCATAGGGTTCTCAATATTTGAGCCAGTATATGGCAGGAAGATATGGGGGCCCCTGGATCTAGTTAGAAGCCACTGGGAGGGCGTCAAAGGAGAGGAGGGACCCTCCGTTGTGGAGTACATTCTCCAACTCCAAGACCGACGGAAGGATCTCGCTGCCTCCAGGTCGCTCAGCGCAGGCAGAAACGGTGATACGACAGAAGTGCTCGTACTCGAACCTTAGCAGTAGGGCAGAAGGAACTAGCCTCGAAGCCTGTCAAAATAGATAAACTACAGGCTTCCTGGCAAGGACCCTACCAGGTGGTAGACCAGCTAAATGACACCACATACCTGCTAGCCAAATGTTCAGATGACCGGTCCGTCGGACCTTTCATGTGAACATGCTAATGGCATACTTAGAAAGGGCCCAGGACGTGAACGCTATCTGTGTTCTGGCTGTGGAAGACTCTGAGAGCCTCCCCATGCCGGAGCTCCCTGGACCCAATGAGACCACCCAAGGAGTACCCGACATAACCCTAGATGAAAGATTAGGGACAGAACAGAGAGGGCAAGTCCGGCAGCTGCTAGATGACCAACGAGAGATGCCCTCTCAGGAACCAGGGGTTTCAGACCCCCCCCCCCTCATTACCCCTTTCCCAATGGTCTTCCCAGGGTACGTTGGTTAACCCATAACTCCAACACCCAGCCAGGGATCAAGGCGCTTTTTGTACTGAAGCAGCTGGGGCCCACAGGGTTTCCAATGACACCCTGTAAGGACCCCCACTCCCCCGGGATCACTCTGAATGCACTATCCTTGTGCCGCTGGACACTGGGGAACAATGGACACAATGAAGGCGCCAACCTGTCTGGAGGGGCGGGAATGGCGGGAGATGTGAAGGTCAGATACGGCTTGTTATCAAGATCAGTTTGTGTATAAATGTTGTGTGTTTTCCCTAATAAAATGTTCTTCTTTGTTTCACCAGAATACTAGTCTGTCTAGTTATTTGGGTGCATTTTTGCTAAGATCACTTTCTGTGCTACATAGTGGCTGGTTCCAGGTGATGGAAGGATCCGTTGGCGGAGCTATCCAGTCGGAGTAGCTGGAGATCCGTCACAATTGATTTTAATAATTAAGTGGGCAGCAAGGTTTAAAGGGACAGTTTACTCAAAAATGTTCTTCCCTTTAATTTGTTTCCAATTATACACTTTACCTGCTGGAGTGTATTTTGTTTAGCCTGTGGTATCCCCACCCATCCTTAAATATTTTGGCCTCAAGGCCAAGATGTGTTAACACAGCCAATAGAATAAATTACACTCCCAGTGGGTTCTAGAAGAGATAAGGCAATAAAATGTTAATTTTCCATTGTTCTATTCAGTAAGTATTGGTGATTGGTTTATAAACAGATATAAAATAAAGAAGCAGGTATATGTACACAATGTGATAAAGTAATGAGATCTGATTATACCTACAAACTCAACCCATTTTATTAGGTTGTGACTTCAAAACACAAAATTAGCTATTTCATATACGCAAATAAACCTTAAAAAAGCAAGGTTCAGTATACGTTTTATACTCTGCAGCTAGTAAAAAAAGTAATTTGAAAGAGAAAAACAATTTTATAGTATAATGTCCTTTTAACTATTTGAGATGCAACTTAAATGTGTTTGAGTTACGTTGCAAGGGTTGCTGCGCCTGCCTATGTGTGGCTAAATGGAAATTGAGTAGATTTTCTTAATTCTGCGCGTGTAAGTCCTTGCGCTGAATATATGATACCGAATGGCGACGCCTGTTCTATGTTAGTTTACGGGAGTAAAAAGTGCGGGCGACGGGTAAAATATACGCACGTAACTTATATGCTACGCCGTATATGTGATACCAAAATCGCGTAAAATCCGGCGTCGCCGGCTGTTTGCAGGCGACGACGTATATGTAATCTTGCCCTATATCTATATCTATTTCATAATACATAAAACCTATTCTGCTATGTGCAGAAGATTAGAACGTATAATGTACAGTAAATACATAGTTAAAATCTTTATTAAATAGGAAAATTGCATAAATATGATTTTACTTGTTTACATCTACTTGATTGAAAAAAGGCTCTAATGCACTTATGTCTATATATATACATACTGTATGTATTTATGTTATTATATATGTATAAATAAATATATACCGGTGTATATATCTATCTATATATATATATACATGTAAATACATATGTACACACATCTATACATATACACCTAAGACCTTAAAACTTTTTTGGGCATTATTTATTTCAAAATAATGTTTATTAGATAGTATTATTATGAGTGTAACTGTACTTTAACCCCTTAATGACCGCAGCACTTTTCCATTTTCTGTCCGTTTGGGACCAAGGCTATTTTTACATTTTTGCGGTGTTTGTGTTTAGCTGTAATTTTCCTCTTACTCATTTACTGTACCCACACATATTATATACCGTTTTTCTCGCCATTAAATGGACTTTCAAAAGATACCATTATTTTCATCATATCTTATAATTTACTATAAAAAACATTATAAAATATGAAGGAAAAATGGAAAAAAACACACTTTTTCTAACTTTGACCCCCAAAATCTGTTACACATCTACAACCACCAATAAACACCCATGCTAAATAGTTTCTAAATTTTGTCCTGAGTTTAGAAATACCCAATGTTTACATCTTCTTTGCTTTTTTTGCAAGTTATAGGGCCATAAATACAAGTAGCACTTTGCTATTTCCAAACCACTTTTTTTCAAAATTAGCGCTAGTTACATTGGGACACTAATATCTTTCAGGAATCCCTGAATATCTATTGACATGTATATATTTTTTTTTAGAAGACATCCCAAAGTATTGATCTAGGCCCATTTTGGTATATTTCATGCCACTATTTCACCAAATGCGATCAAATAAAAAAAATTGTTCACTTTTTCACAAATTTTTTCACAAACTTTAGGTTTCTCACTGAAATTATTTACAAACAACTTATGCAATTATAGAATAAATGGTTGTAAATGCTTCTCTGGGATCCCCTTTGTTCAGAAATAGCAGACATATATGGCTTTGCTTTTTGGTAATTAGAAGGCTGCTAAATGCCACTGCGCACAATACGTGTATTATGCCCAGCATTGAAGGGGTTAATTAGGGAGCATGTAGGGAGCTTCTAGGGTTAATTTTAGCTTTAGTGTAGTGTAGTAGACAACCCCAAGTATTGATCTAGGCCCATTTTGGTATATTTCATGCCACCATTTCACCGCTAAATGCGATCAAAGTAAAAAAAAACGTTAATTTTTTCACAATTTTAGGTTTCTCACTGAAATTATTTACAAACAGCTTGTGCAATTATGGCACAAATGGTTGTAAATGCTTCTCTGGGATGCCCTTTGTTCAGAAATAGCAGACATATATGACTTTGGCGTTGCTTTATGGTAATTAGAAAGTCGCTAAATGCTGCTGCGCATCACACGTGTATTATGGCTAGCAGTGAAGGGGTTAATTAGGTAGTTTGTAGGGAGCTTGCAGGGTTAATTTTAGCTTTAGTGTAGAGATCAGCCTCCCACCTGACACATCCCACCCCCTGATCCCTCCCAAACAGCTCCCTTCTCTCCCCCACCCCACAATTGTCCCGCCATCTTAAGTACTGGCAGAAAGTCTGCCAGTACTAAAATAAAAGTTTTTTTTTTTTTTAAGAAAAAAAGCATATTTACATATGCTGTGTTTAGGATCCCCCCCTTAACCCCCAACCTCCCTGATCCCCCCCAAAACAGCTCTCTAAGCCTCCCTCTCAGCCTTATTGGGGGCCATCTTGGGTACTGGCAGCTGTCTGCCAGTACCCATTTTGAACAATCAAATGTTTATTTTTGTTTAAAAATGTTTTCTGTAGTGTAGCTCAATCACCCCCCCCCCCCCCACCTACATCACACCTAAGGGCTTTTTTATTTATTTAAATTTTGTCCCACTTTTGACACATTTTTTCCGTAGTGTAGCGGTTCCCACCCGCTCCCTCCCCGTGCACGCGCCCGCCCCCGCCCCCTCGTGCACTTGCGCGCGCCCGCCCCCGCCCCCGGGCTTACCCGCCCACGATCCCGCCCCCCTCCACATGACCAGGGCCATCGATGGCCGCCACCCACCTCCCACACCGGCTCCCACCCACCAACGATACCGGCCATCGATGTCCGGTGCAGAGAGGGCCACAGAGTGGCTCTCTCTGCATCGGATAGCCGTGAAAGGTTATTGCAGGATGCCTCCATATCGAGGCATCACTGCAATAACCGGAAAGCAGCTGGAAGCGAGCAGGATCGCTTCCAGCTGCTTTCCACACCGAGGACGTGCAGGGTACGTCCTCGGTGTTAACTGCCTTTTTTCTGAGGACGTACCCTGCACGTCCTCGGTCGTTAAGGGGTTAAATGTATTTTTGATGTGTTTTGTGACACTAACTCGCGTAACAGTTAACAAGAGCTATGAGGATGCGGTAATCTTTCTAGTGTAAATCGCATTTGCGCTCGTGCGTTTGCATTTATTTTCAACTTGTAATACAAGACAAAATTAACGTGCGCTAACGGCTGCGAAAATCCGATATCGTTCACACGCAAATGATAGTGCGTCCCTTGTAATCTCGCACTAAATGAATGCTAGATAGAATTAATCAATTAAAGAAAAGATTAGTCTGCCAATAACTGTGTGGAATATAACAGTTTCTGCACTTCCGCTTCTAACAGGAATTGAAAAACACACGATTACAGGAAAAGGGGCCAAAATAAATAATAAAAGTATATGGCAAAGCATTTTATATATATACAATGTAGCATTTTATTTTACCATCTCAAAGTGTTTAATGTCCCTTTAAAGGGACATAATACTCATATGCTAAATTACTTGAAAAGCTGACATGAAAATATCACATGAACATCTCTATTTAAAAATGGAAGATATTTTACCTCAAAATGTCTTCAGCTTACCAAAGCAAGGGCTCTGTGAACAGTTATACTTCAGGTGTTGTCCAGCTGCAAGTTGAAAAAACAAAACAATCAGCATTAGCAGTGCTGAAGTCATGCTTTGCTTTGCTGTGATCTCATGAGATTTCATTGTAAACTTCCTTAAACTGAATAGGAAAATAACATGACTGTGCCTGCCCTTGCCAGATGCACACTCCTTTACAAGTCCTGGGACTAGCATCCTGATTGGCTTCTTAAACGGAAAGATAATCCCTTTATTACCCATTCCCCAGCTTTGCATAACCAACACTAGTATATTAATTTACGGTTTACCTCTGTGATTACCTTGTATTTAAAGGGACACTAAACCCAATTTTTTTCTTTTGTGATTCAGTTAGAGCATGCAATTTTAAGCAACTCTCCAATTTTACTCATATTATCAATTTTTCTTCGTTCTCTTGCTTTCTTTATTTGAAAAAGAAGACATCTAAGCTATTTTTATGGTTCAGACCATGGAAAGCACTTTTTTATTGGTGAGTGAATTTATCCACCAATCAGCAAGAACAACTTAGTGTGTTCACCAAAAATGGGCCGGCATCTAAACTTAAATTCTTGCATTTCAAATAAAGATACCAAGAGAATGAAGAACATTTGATAATAGGAGTAAATTAGAAAGATGCTTAAAATTGCATGCTCTATCTGAATCATGAAAGACAAATTTTGGGTTCAGTGTCCCTTTAAGCCTCTGCAGACCGCCCCCTTATTTCAGTTCTTTTGACAGACCTGCATTTTAGCCAATCAGTGCTGACTCCTAGGTAACTCTCATACAACACACACACACACCACACTCATACAACACACACAGACACCCCACACACACTCTCATGCAACACACATTCACCACACACACTCTTATACAACACACACACTCTCATACAACACACACACTCTCATATACCACACACTCTCATATAACACCCCTCATATAACATACACACAGTCTCATATAACACACACACGTTGCGACACAGTAAGCATGGTGATGCAACCCAGTAATGGGTCCCAACCAGTGGTTTTAAGAACCCTGCTCTAGCACATGGCATTGATACTTCTGAGGATAAGAACTCTTGGGATGGATGGCATGGGCCAGGATTGGTGAGCCACGAGTCCGGTATGTGCAATTTATCTGGATAAAGCTCCATTTTATGATATTATGGAAACGGCTTTATTTACAAAGGAATTGATCAAAAATCTCTGTGTGGGAAGTAAATTGCTAGATGAGTAATACTTTGTCAATTTGGATATTTAAGAAGAGTTTGTTCCTACATTTGAATATGAACATCCATACTTGGCAATGCTGCTGGAGTGGAGATACTGATTTGGGACAAGTACCATCTAGGACTGTTTTATATCATTTCCCATAAGATTGGACACTCGTCCTTGCTGTTTTATTAGATATTGCCTAGTATTTTTTATAGGAATCATGTATATACAATTGTTGTAAAATAATTTAATTTTAAATCAAGGAAAACATATTTTCATTGGCTGAATATTTTTTGGATTATATAAGAAACGTGCGGCATTGGAGTGCACTTTTTGTCTTCTCTTTTTCTTTTTTTATACAATATGCCAGGTATTCCCTGTGCACCAAGGATAGCAGAATAATTGTTTTAGTGCTATCCTTATAATCTCTACAAATATAGTTTTATGTGTGTGCAGAATATTATTTATATTTATCTATCCGTCTGTCTATCCATCTATATCTATCTATCTATCTATCTATCTATCTATCTATCTATCTATCTATCTATCTATCTATATCTATAAAATGATGACTCATTTTTCACAATCTAGGGGTTAATATAAGGGTATCTTACGTGTGTGTGTGTGTGTGTGGAGTATGTCTGTCTGTCCCTAACTCTCTGCCTGTCTGTTCCTGCCTCGGCTTGATGGCATCTGTAGAAGAAATGGCTCTTTTTAGGTAAGAGAAGTTTATATTATTAATATGTTTATAACTATATACAAAAAAAATATTTTATTTTTAATACAGATGTGTAAAACAAGTGTGTATCATCAAATTTTAATTTTACACATTCGCCAATGTGAAAATATAAAGTTAAAAAAGTTGTCTACTAAGAAATTTCATGGGACCATTGACTCTTGGGCAAATATTTCAACCCCTTTATACAGGTATATAAATATATACTGAAACATAATAAACATACTGTAAAATATATAGATATATTCTATGGATTACTTACTTATTATGGAATATTTTACAGTATGTTTATTAATTTTAATAATTTAGTATTCTTAAGGCGCACTATTGAAATGAATATAAGTTTTAATGTGCGCTAACCCAACCTCGTTAAAATCTTAATGAAAACCCCCCACATGTTTTACATTCCTATGTTTTTCACATAGAAAATAATATACTTTTTATTATTAAATATGTATGTTCCTGTAAAATACATATCAATATATATATATATATATATATATATATATATATGAATAGATTTACAGTTATAGGTACATACACATATATATAGAAATATGTATTTAAGAATAAAAAAAGATGATCCTGTAAGTGAAGAACATTGAAATGTAAAATATGTACAGTAAATATACAGTAAAACTCATAAAGACAGATACATATGTACACATATAAACACACACATATATATATATATATATATATATATATATATATATATATATATATATACACAGTATACACACATACATATACATACTTTAACATAGAGATGCATATATATCAGTGACGTGCAGTGAGGTCAGAGGCTGATGAGGCACTATATATGATACGACAGAGAAACACATGTACAGAGGGCCGCAAGTACCCCCAACAGGGCAGGTTTAAATGATAGCTGAACCAGTGCTCAGGTGACAAAATCAGGTGATGGGTGAGAGCAAGTTAGTAACCACTGAGTTACTAATCATCTGATTACTTCACCTGTGCACTGATTCAGCTATAATGAAAACCTGGCCTGTTGGGGGTGCTTGAGGACCATTGTTGAGAAACACTGCACTAAAGCTCCAGCTCATCGGAAATGTATTGATTACCTGGAGAATAAAGCACACATACTCTGCTCACTGACACCCACACACACTCTGCTCACATACACACTCACACAATTCTGTGGCACAGTGCCAGTTACTAATTAGAATGATACACAATCTCTTCTCTACTCACTACTGTATTGTAAAAATATAAATAATTTACCATACAAATTTTACACAAAGGACAAGTTATCAATACTGCCAACACAGCTGCTGCTGCAATATGGTGTTCAAGAAACGCATGTGCACATCCCACTTAGGTATGCTCTTCAACAAAGGACACCAAAGGATACCAAAAGAATGAAGTATATAATAATTTAAGTAAAATAGAAAGTTTATTTATTTATTTTTTTGTGCAATTTCTATCTGAATGATGGAAATGTAATTATGACTTTCATGTTCCTTTCAAAAACTAATTTGATTTGCTGACATGGGGCCAGTAACAGTTGATGCTAATTCTCAAAATATAAATAACTAGAAAAGTCTATTAAAATAGCATGCTCTACCTCAATCATAAAAGTTTAATTTTAAATGTCTCCTTTTGACTATGTGTTTAACCAGTTACTTTACAGTGGCATTATTTCTAAAAACATTTAACTGCAATAATTACATATATTTTTTAAATGACTCATTATCTCCTTTTATTAATATAAACTTGTATAAAAGCAGCACATATTTAAAACACAATGCAACAGCTTTCAATTGATTTGTGAATTACAAGTTAACAGCAGTCTTTAAATAAATGGAGACACAGAGAAAAATAAAAATAGATACTGCATCCTCTGACTGAACAGACATAACATATATGGAGTTTGTACCTAATTAAATCAAATAACCATAAAAAAGGGAGGCTTAGCAATATTCAATGTCAAAAACTTTAATTTAAATAATGTGGACACTGCACACTTAACTTCAAACTCTGGGTTTTAAATTATGGATTTAAATTTGAATTGACCCTTTGACTTCCTGTCAGTATTGGGTTATGCTCACTTACTGTCCCCCTGTTAATGAGCTGTATCTGAACACTATTTGTGAATCACAAAAGATGTAGAATAATACTGTACTCTTATGCTTGGTGTCATCTGTTCTTAGGTTACCTCAGCTTCCAGTTGTGTCACATGACCCTGCTCACTGCAGCCTCCTTCTGATTAATCTATATATCCTTCACTTGCTAGGAGGCATCAAGAGGGGTGCCTCCTATTGGTCCCAATTTTTGCTGCTAATATATTGACAGTACACAGGTAGCGCTGCAGCACAGCTTTTCCTTTTACCCATGTACTGCAATGGAGAGAAGCGTTCCTGTACCTGCCTCTCCATAGCATTACTTTTTTTTTTGTTTTAATTAAAATTTAATTAAGCTTTGGCCACATATGGCAGGGTAGGCACTGCCTCCCCTGCCTCTTATGAGTGCACGTCCCTGATATATATATACATATCTAAGCCCTTTACAGGCCTTTTTTCTAACACCTGAGACCTCATATTGACCTCATTTGAGCCCTTATAACCTTTTTTTTAGCAATTTTTGTTTTAATAATAGATAGTGTTATGATGAGTGTAACTGTACTTTGTAATGCCTTTTTTATGTATTTTGTGATCATTTTTATTTGAGTATAACAGTTAACTAATAATATGCGCTACTTCCGATGTGCGCAAACACCCGCGATAAATACAATATCACTTGCACACAACAGTTAGCGCTCACCTCGTTATCTAGCCCATTCTCGGATCCTTACACTACAAACAAAACAAATCTGCTTTTCACTATCCTTTCATTCTTTTTAAAATATAATGAGACTGATCTCTCTTATCGTGACATTTCACTAAGGGCAATGACCAAACGAAGATCCTTAATGGGTGAAAAAACTGAATATTAAGGTGACGTAAAAGGGCAGTAAACACCATGAAATTACAAGATATTTCTATTGTGTTGCTGTATAATAACATATCAGCCAAGTCTTTCAAAATTAACATCCTGTATAATGCAATTATATTTCAAATCAACCCACCATTTGCCTCATATGAAAGAGCCAATCTGGACTTTAATCTGCAGACAAGGTTAGCCACAGTTATAATTTTAGTATAAAATTAATTGTTTTGCAGTTGTTATCAGATAAAGCCAATTGGGGATAGATATGTAGCAGGTTTAGCCTATATATGTCACCAGGGTGCATTCCAAGTTCTGAGAATGAGAAAACCCTCAAATTTCAGAGCTAAATTACATAAAAGGGGGAAAAATAAATATAAAAGTACATTGCAAAGTTTAATCATGCATAACTAAACATTTTATGTATTTATATGTGTAAATATGCATACTCATACATATATACACCTATAAATTCATAAATATATATGTATACATTTGTATATATATATATATTTAAAGATATATATATGAGTGTTACTGCCCCGCACAAAGTATTTTCGATGTGTTTTGTGCAATTTTTTAGGTTTAACGCCAGCTTTTCTGAAGTGGTGTTAACCAAAGAGAAAAACGCGATTGTGACAGCGCGATCACATTTACTCACAACTTGTAATATGTGTACAATTACGGGTGCGCCTGTAAAGTCGCAATTCTGCCCAAACGCGAGTGCACGCCTGCATGGAAGCATGAGCTCACCTTGTAATATAGCCCTTAGTGCGTTGCCCTTTCACAAGAAGAAATTCGGCTCTGAAAAGAGCTGAATGTCGTCAACTTGTCCTTCTTCCGCATTAGGCAGTTAACAAAACAGCTGGATGCACATACCTAGCTTAAAGGTTTTGTGTAGGTTCAGGAATTATTTAAAGGGACACAGAGTCAAAATGTAAATAAATATTCTTGATACAGACAGAGCATGGAGATTTTCAATTTGCTTCTTTATCAAATTAACTTTGTGATCTTGATATCATTTGTTAAAAAGCATATCTAGGTAGGCCCAGGAGCACCAATGCACTGCAGAGAGCTAGCTGGTGATTAGTGGCTACGCACAAATGCTTCTTGTCATTGGCTCACCAGCTATTTTCCAGTAATGCATTGCTGTTCTAGAACTGACTTTCATCATGTGATTAAAGGGACATGAAACGCAAAAAATGTATTTCATGATTTAGTAAGAACATACAATTTTAAACAACATTCCAGTTTAATTCTATTATCAAATTTGCTTCAATCTCTTGGTATCATTTGTTGAAGGAGCAGCAATGCACTACTGGTTTCTAACTGAACACATGGGTGAGAAAATTACAATAGGTATCTATATATACAGCCACCAATCAGCAGCTAGAACCTAGGTTCTTTGGTGCTCCTGAGCTTACCTAGATAAACCTTTCAGCAAAGGATAACAAGAGAAGGAAGCAAATTAAATAATAGAAGTAAATTGGAAAGTTGTATAAAATTGTATTCTCTATCTGAATTATGAATGTCTAATTATCACTTTACTGTCCCTTTAATATTAACAAAACACTTACATTATACATCTTACACCTTGGAGCATTTTCATTTTGTATTTTTATGCTCCTTTCATTCAAGGAAACCTAGCAACCAAAATCAGTAATGGGAAGCTAACCCCTAAGATGCTTTTTCTGCATCTACTGCATCTGTTCTTTACAAAACAGGAAAGAATGCCCTATTTTTACATAAGGAAACTTACAAGCTCTATTATACCCTTCACAACATCTGTTCTCTGTCATCACCAGCTTTTACCTACTTAATCCATCTACACTATGAGCTTAAATACTTTCAAGGGTTACAAGCAAAGTATTATTCCATCCTGTTTTACTCTTCTCTACGCCTTTTTTACTTCACCCTATATTATTTTACCTTCTATTTATCAGTATACAGAAAAATCCTCAAATACTAAAATACAAAATACAAAATTATTCCAAAAATTCAGACTTTTTTGTTAATATTTTATTAAAAATGAAATGATTAAAAATCAAAAATTTTCCCCACCAATAAGTCATGAATCCGATCATCTCTGCCTGTATCTTTGGTTTTTGTGTGTATTTAAAATAACAACTATTACCTTTCTGATTACAGTACTGTATTATCTTTCTAATGACACTATATATATATATACACACAGAGAGAAATGCACTCACAGCACACTGAGCAAGGAGTCCACGTCTGGTTGCCCCTTTTTCCCATAGGGAGACTAAATACACACAGAGAGAAGCACACTCAAAGGAACGAACAACTGGCTCAATACTATTGTTAGCCTGTTCTATGGCGATTTACCACCTGGGTGCAGCTTCTTTTAGCCCAGTAATGCTTTTCACAGAGTAGAACTTTCCTGTAGTATATCAGTCTGATCCCGCCTATTATGGTCAGTCCAGCCCCGAAATACCAGGCAATTCCTCTCTGAACAAGGAACACAGCAACCCCAGATGATCGTTTCGTCCTTCATTGGGCCTCATCAGTGAGGTGCAGCCATATTCCTCTAAGCACACTGAGCAAGGAGTCCATGTCTGGTTTCCCCTTTTTCCCATAGGGAGACTAAATACACACAGAGAGAAATGCACTCACAGGAACGAACAACCTGCTCAATACAATTGTTAGCCTGTTCTATGGTGATTTACCACCTGGGTGCAACTTCTTTTAGCCCAGCAATGCTTTTTACAGAGTAGAACTTTCCTGTAGTATATCAGTCTGATCCTGCCTATTATGGTCAGTCCAGCGCTGAAATACCAGGCAATTCCTCTCTTAACAAGGAACACAGCAACCCCAGACGATCGTTTTGGCCTTCATTGGGCCTCGTCAGTGAGGTGCAGCCATATTCCTCTAAGCACACTGAGCAAGGAGTCCATGTCTGGTTTCCCCTTTTTCCCATAGGGAGACTAAATACACACACAGAGAAATGCACTCACAGGAATGAACAACCTGCTCAATACAATTGTTAGCCTGTTCTATGGTGATTTACCACCTGGGTGCAACTTCTTTTAGCCCAGCAATGCTTTTTACAGAGTAGAACTTTCCTGTAGTATATCAGTCTGATCCTGCCTATTATGGTCAGTCCAGAGCTGAAATACCAGGCAATTCCTCTCTTAACAAGGAACACAGCAACCCCAGACGATCGTTTCGGCCTTCATTGGGCCTCGTCAGTGAGGTGTAGCAGTATTCCTCTAAGCACACTGAGCAAGGAGTCCACATCTGGTTGCCCCTTTTTCCCATAAGGAGACTAAATACACACAGAGAGAAATGCACTCACAGGAACGAACAACCTGCTCAATACAATTGTTAGCCTGTTCTATGGTGATTTACCACCTGGGTGCAACTTCTTTTAGCCCAGCAATGCTTTTTACAGAGTAGAACTTTCCTGTAGTATATCAGTCTGATCCTGCCTATTATGGTCAGTCCAGCGCTGAAATACCAGGCAATTCCTCTCTTAACAAGGAACACAGCAACCCCAGACGATCGTTTCGGCCTTCATTGGGCCTCGTCAGTGAGGTGCAGCCATATTCCTCTAAGCACACTGAGCAAGGAGTCCATGTCTGGTTTCCCCTTTTTCCCATAGGGAGACTAAATACACACAGAGAGAAATGCACTCACAGGAACGAACAACCTGCTCAATACAATTGTTAGCCTGTTCTATGGTGATTTACCACCTGGGTGCAACTTCTTTTAGCCCAGCAATGCTTTTTACAGAGTAGAACTTTCCTGTAGTATATCAGTCTGATCCTGCCTATTATGGTCATTCCAGCGCTGAAATACCAGGCAATTCCTCTCTTAACAAGGAACACAGCAACCCCAGACGATCGTTTCGGCCTTCATTGGGCCTCGTCAGTGAGGTGTAGCAGTATTCCTCTAAGCAGACTGAGCAAGGAGTCCACATCTGGTTGCCCCTTTTTCCCATAAGGAGACTAAATACACACAGAGAGAAATGCACTCACAGGAACGAACAACCTGCTCAATACAATTGTTAGCCTGTTCTATGGTGATTTACCACCTGGGTGCAACTTCTTTTAGCCCAGCAATGCTTTTTACAGAGTAGAACTTTCCTGTAGTATATCAGTCTGATCCTGCCTATTATGGTCAGTCCAGCGCTGAAATACCAGGCAATTCCTCTCTTAACAAGGAACACAGCAACCCCACACGATCGTTTCGGCCTTCATTGGGCCTCATCAGTGAGGTGTAGCAGTATTCCTCTAAGCACACTGAGCAAGAAGTCCATGTCTGGTTGCCCCTTTTTCCCATAGGGAGACTAAATACACACAGAGAGAAGTGCACTCACAGGAACGAACAACTGGCTCAATACTATTGTTAGCCTGTTCTATGGCGATTTACCACCTGGATGCAACTTCTTTTAGCCCAGCAATGCTTTTCACAGAGTAGAACTTTCCTGTAGTATATCAGTCTGATCCCGCCCATTACGGTCAGTCCAGCGCAGAAATATCAGGCAATTCCTCTCTGAACAAGGAACACAGCAACCCCAGGAACTTAAATACTTTCAAGGGTTACAAGCAAAGTATTATTCCATTATGTTTTCTCTACGCTTCTTTTCCTTTCTCCCTATATTATTTCACCTTCTACTTATCAGTATACAGACAAATCCTCAAATACTAAATTCCAAAATCCCAAATTATTCAAAAAATCCAGACTTTTTCGTTAATATTTTATTAAAAATGAAATGATTAAAAATCACAATTTTCCCCACCAGTAAGTCACAATCATCTCTACCTGTATCTTTGTTTTTTGTGTGTATTTAAAATAACAACTATTACCTTTCTGATTACAGTACTGTACTATCTTTCTAATGACACTATATATATACTGTATATATATATATATAGATAGATAGATAGATAGATAGATAGATAGATAGATAGATAGATACAGTATATATATATAGTGTCATTAGAAATTACAATAATATTATCAGATATGTATATTTAAAAATAAAAGGATTTTTTTTTCTATGTGTAAGAACATTGATATGAAAAATATGTATAACACACTTTCGGGTTGCACACATTAGGTCTAATGCAGCGTCAGGTTAGCGCACATGAATCGTTGTGTAAATATTAAATATAAAATATTGAATAAAATATAAATAATAATTACAAATAATTATAGTTACTGTGATATAATATATATATATATATATATATATATATATATATATATATATATATATATATATATATATATATTTATTTATTTATTTATTTATTTATTTATATATAGTATATATAAATAAATATATATATTCTATGGATTTTTTAAATAATATTTTAGTACTTCTATAATAATTATTTTTTATAATTATTCATATTTTTTAATATTTTATATTTAATAAATACATGACACACCTTAAGATATCTCATGTCGGGTTAGCTCACATAAAGAATTAGTTTACTCCTGTCGAGTTTGGGCACATAAGATATTACAATATTGCGCACGCACTAACATTAGCGCACCATTTGCAAGCTTGCCCACAGCAGGATATTGTATACTATATGCATTGATCGGTTGTGAAGTTACATTTATGAAAATAAACAAAGTGTTTTTTATTTTAGATGGGAAGATATCTGATACAATATACTAGATTTTGTAATAAACATATAGTTTGTTTTTTACAATCTACACTCAGCTTTTAGAGACAGCATATGCTACTAGCTGCTAGGAAAGGGTGAATGTGTCAAACGTACAATTAGTTTGGTCAAAGGAATAGTCCTGTGAACATTCATTTTGGACAAGCGAATGCTGATAAGTACAAAAAAAAAACTTAAAATTCATTAAACTAATGTAATTTCCAATTTTCGAATCAGGGACACTGAACCCAATTTTTTTCTTTTGTGATTCAGATAGAGCAGGAAATTTTAAGCAACTTTCTAATTTACTCCTATTATCTATTTGTCTTCGTTCCCTTGCTATCTTTATTTGAAAAAGAAGGCATCTAAGCTTTTTTTGTTTCAGTACTCTGGACAGCACTTTTTTATTAGTGGATGAATTTATCCACCAATCAGCAAGGACAACCCAGGTTGTTCACCAAAAATGGGCCGGCATCTAAACTTACATTCTTGCATTTAAAATAAAGATACCAAGAGAAAGAAGAAAATTTGTGACTCACACACTCGGCACTCTTCATGCAATCAATAATACATAACCAACGTTGGGGTACAAAAAGGCCGCAGCCCGCATTTATTAACACAACAAATGTTTACAAATAAACAACCACTTAACCAATGTGGTTACAAGCCCTGGGGTGCCGCCCATCATCCACCATACGTGCCTTCCACTGGCTGTTGCCAGGCACGCCCCCTTTTCTTCAACTCTCTCCCATCGTCCGATGAGGTACCATTACCACCTAAAACTCGCCTGATAAGGCCAGCACCCGCCCCACAGCTGCGACAACCTCAAACCTTAAAACAAAGGGAGGGAGGGAGCTTTTCCCGCTTCAAAAGGGAAACTGATCTGGCTTCCGCCTCACCAACCCCCTAACTCCTTTACTTCTCCACCTCCACCCAATTCTGCCCAGCAACCCACTGCTAATTGGCCTGCAGTGTGGTCACATGCCCCTGCCCTCAATTTATTCCTTCCGGGGCTTCTTATAATAGGAGTAAATTAGAAAGTTGCTTAAAATCTTATGCTCTATCTGAATCATGAAAGAAAAAAATTTGGGTTCAGTGTCCCTTTAAGTTTTTGAATGTATATAATTAGATTGAATATACATGTTAAAAATGTTAGCTTTGAAATACTTTTACGTTAAACGAATGTTACAATGTTGTACAAACATTTGAAATTCAAAACAAATGAACAAACGTGTTGAACTTTTTTTTTGTTTTTTAAATGTTTCGAAACATTCGCCCATCCCTACTAGTTAAAAAAAATCTATGCCTTGTCAGCAATCTTTTGAGACCAGTTCATTATGTTTCATAATATACTATCCAATACATTGTATTACAAATTCCCCTGTGACTTTAGCTGAATATGCGTTTGATTACCAATAACCTTTAAAACAAAAAAAAGAAAAAGTTTTAAAAAAACATAGCAATACTTTTACAGGTGGCCCTCGTTTTACAACGGTTCAATTTACACCGTTTCAGAATAACAACCTTTTTTTTCTAGTCATGTGACTTCTATTGAAAAGCATTGAGAAGCAGTGCATTAATTAAAATAGCCAGTAGGTAGAACTGTCCGCTAGTGTTGCAGCAAAGCCAAGCAAGCTGAAATTAATCAGTTTAACCAGCCCTGAGCTATCGAGCAGATTTCAAAGGAACAAGATCTTCCTGTCTATAAATCAGTCCAGATTGGAATGCAGAGAAAGAACTGTTTGCAGAAAAATGCAAGTGAAGTCTGTGTTGTGTGATTATTTTATTAGGTTTATAATGCTGTTTCAAAACAAAAGATATTAAAACCAGTGAGCGCAGGGTGAACACACCAAACTCCTGAGAATACCTATGTTTTCCCAAAATAGGTAAGTGAAATGACTAAAAAGGGGGAGTGGACCAGGAGCGCTACAGCTAAAGGTGCTAAAAAATAAGACAATATGTTTGATACTTGGAAATATGACAAGGACAATAACGTATCTAAAATGAGACACAATTTAATTGACAAAAATAATAACAAGTAAAAACGGACGTCTCCGTAAGTAAAAACTTCTTAAGTTGCCGCCATATAAATATTGCAATAGCAGAAAGAGTTCGTGGTGCAATTAGAAATAGTCCAGTGTACACTTACAATTGCTCTATTCCGTGTTGGTTTGCTAGCAAACAAGGGCTTACCCCAGACCTTCCACTCGATGTTCTCTGTTGGTAAGTTACAGCCGTTAGCGCGATGACGTCCCTTATGTGGGCGCTGTCCCAGACGGGCTCTCTGATTGGACCAAATTCAGAAACAGCCGACAGCGATAATAGTGACTCTTTTAGCTATGGTATAGCAATCCTCCAGTGACAGATACCTGCTCTTAGTGCTAGATAGCACGCAAGGTACAGAATAAAAGCTGTGAGCGGACTTGATTATCTATAAGGAGTTCAGAGAGTTAGTTGCAAGTCTTTCCAGTAGCTAATTATATTAGCGAATTTGCACAATCCTCAGTGAACACTTTGGTAGCTCCAGCTACAAGTAGTAAATCTTAGTGGTTGTTGCAGTACATCAACGCGTTTCTCCCTTTACAGGGCTTTCTCAAGATGAATAATCTGCAACAGGTGTATCTCCATTTAAAGGTATAGCTTGCTTCTCATTGGTTGTAACACACCTGGGAGTATTACCTAAGGCGGTCTTTAATATTTAAGATGGTATTGGCAAGCAACTATATAGAGGAGTAGTCTCTATCACTAATTTTCACAGAGCTCCCTTAAAAATGATCCCTATAGTTAATATTGTGTCTATTTAGACAATTATTTTTATTAAAGTTATGTACTAAAACATTTATTAAAAACAATTAATTAAAAACAATTAATAAGAACATTTATAAAAAACAATAATTAAGAACAGTGAGTACTTGGAGCATAGTAAAGATAGTCATATTGTGGGTCTAAATTAATACTATATGTGTAATATAATAAGGTGCAAAAACGTGCATTACATAGCTGCTATTAGTCAAATAAAAATGGAGAAATATCTAGTTCAGAATTTAGACCAGCCGGGAACAGAGTGTTATGTTTATAAATCAATTCAGCCTCTTTGATTTTCAGAAATTTTTCTAAATTCCCCCCCCCCTCCAATTCTGCTTAACTTGAAGTATACCCCAATACTTTAAATCTTTGGTATTGCCCTTATGTACAGATTTGAAGTGCCTATATAAATTAGTGTCAACCATTCCCTTCTCAATGCATAATAAGTGTTCTCTTATCCTGTCTTTGATCATACGCTTAGTCTCCCCAAAATAAAACAAATTACATGTGCATTTAAGAATATAAATTACCCCCTTTGTAGTGCATCTAATGCATTGCTTAACAGTGATTTCTTCTCCTGAATTTGGAATGGTAATAACTTTCCTTTTATCACTATGTGTACATGCCTTGCATGAATAGCAAGGAAAGAAACCTGATATTTTTCCCCCTTGTAAATCTTTTTGTATGAAATTTGGTTTCTGATTTGTCTCACGTGAACTAGGCGCAAGTATTGTTTTAAATTTTTTTGTCTTTTTAAGAATTAATCTGGGTTTGTGAGGGAGTGCATCTCCTAATATTGGGTCAGCTTTTAGGATGGCCCAGTGTTTATTTAAAATTCTTCTCATAATGCCATGATCTACATTGTATTCCGTTATAAATGGGACGTCAATCAAATCTGAGTTCTCTTTGGTTGTCTTTTGTTTATATGTGAGGAGGCTCTTTCTATCAGTGTTCCTTGCTCTTGTTACAGCCCTATTGACAACTTCCTCATCGTATCCCTTATCTCTAAATTTTTCGATTAGGGACTCTATTTGGTATTCAAAGTCTGAAGGTCTAGAGCAATTTTTTCTTACTCTCAGACTTTGGCCTACGGGAATGTTGTCCTTCCACTGCTGGAGGTGACAACTTTTAAAATGAATAAAACTGTTAGAGTTAACCTCTTTGAAATGTGTTCTTGTTTCTATGTTTTTATTGATTGCCATAATTTCTAAATCTAAAAAGACAGCCTTATCTTTGCTGTGATTAAAGGTAAATACAAGACCTTTATCATTAGAGTTCATATCTGAGAACAATTTTAAAAGATTTAATTCAGACCCTCTCCATATCAACAAAACGTCATCTATGTACCGTCTATAGAGCACGAGGTCCGCGCCATAGTTACCCGATTGGAAGAAAGACTCTTCCCAATTGCCAACAAATAAGTTGGCGTAACTTGGCGCGAACCTCGTGCCCATAGCCGTACCTTCTATTTGTAAGTAGAATTTGTTATTATACATGAAGTAATTATTCTTCAATATAAACAAGATACTTTTTAATAAAAAATCTTTTTGTTCTGGTCTCATCTCTGAATCTTCATCTAAATATTTTTTAATAGCTACAATCCCTTTATCATGGTCAATTACTGTATAAAGAGAAGTAATATCTCCAGTCACTAAAATAAAGTCATCCTCCCAAACAATTTGTTCCAAAATATTTAGGACCTGGGTGGAATCCCTCAAATATGAGTCCAAATTCCTTACATACTTTTGCAGGAAAGTGTCCACATATTGTGAGAGATTGGAGGATAGTGCCCCTATGCCCGAAATAATCGGTCTCCCTGGTGGTTGAGTGAGGTTCTTATGTATTTTCGGAAGGAAGTAGAACACCGGGACCCTAGGATGGATAGGGTCCAGGTATTCCACCTCCCTCTCATTTAAAATTCCTGAGTCTCTACCTTCTCTTATAAGTCTTTTTAAAAGGGCAGCAAACTTGTTAGTAGGATTTAGATCAAGTTTTTTATATGTTTTATTGTCATTCAATAATCTTAAAGATTCCATATCATAATAACTTGTGTCCATAATCACAATCCCGCCGCCCTTGTCGGCAGGCTTGATGGTTATATTATGGTTCTTTTTCAAATTATCCAAAATGATGGTCTCTTTTTTAGTCAAGTTAGTTTTCATAAATTTTGATGGTTTACTAATCTTTAGATCTTTTAAAACCATTTGTTCAAAAGTTTCAAGGTGAGTTCCCTTAGCGGAGACCGGATTAAATGTCGATTTGGATTTTAGGTTGGTATGGATAAACTTATCCTCTTTTATTTTATCTTTAGTCATGGACATTCTTTCAAGGGGACTTTTCATAAAGAATCTTTTAAGGGTGAGGTTCCTAACAAATTTCTTTATATGGATATGCGTATTGAATTTGTTTAATCTAGCACTCGGGGCAAAAGAGAGACCATAGCTCAAAATCTTTGTTTCCTCATCTTGTAGTGTAGTATTACTGATATTAAAAACTCCATTTATCTTTATCTCCCTCTCTTTGCCTCTTGTGCTGATCCCACTCCCTCTTGTTCCTCTAGGGGTCTTTTTTTGTTTTTTTGTTGTTGTGGATATTGTCCCCATACACTTATCTGGTTGTTTCCCAGAAGATCCTTTGAGGTGCCCTCCCTTGGAGGGCTGTTCACTAAAAAAGGAGTGTCAGCTTCCCTATGTCCGGTTCTCTCTGTTGCATGAACAAGGGGTGAGTATCTATTTCTTGTAGGTGTCTCCCATCTTTCTTTCTTGTCCCAAATGGGTTTATTTATACGAGGAGGTGCCTCTCTATCTGGATAATTAGTATAATCATTATATCTGCCTTCAGTGTGATAATTATTTCTATTATCATATGTATTATAGTTCCTATAGTTATAGTACCTATCATTATATACTCTATTGTGATTTGAGTAATTCGGTCTCCATGATCTATTAAGATCTCTATTTGGGTCCCTATTGTCTCTCTCTCTATAATCATAGGTGTTAGTTCTAAAAGAATTGTAATTCCTTTTTTTCTTTCTTTTTATTATGGTTGACTATTGTCCAATTCTCCTTAGGGATATTAGACTCCCTCAAATTAGTTTCACTATTAGTATTTTGATCCGGTTTTTTAGTATCTCTCTCTAATTTCTTCCATTTGGTTTTCAAAATATCCTTATTTAAAGTGTTTAGTCTTTCAATCATGTCTTTTTGTTTTTCTTTAAAAGATAAGGATTTCTTATCTTTGAGTTTATCTTTAATTTCTAATATTTATTTTTCTAGATCTACTAGAGTATCCTTCCTAGATCTTTTTAGGATCTCCATTAGATCAGCCGAAGCTTTAGATAGTACTTCTTCCCATTCTCTTTGGAAATTTTCTTTAAGGGGAAAAGCACAAGTTTTAGTTAATGTTAGACCCTTTGGGATTAAATTTTTCACAGTGTATTTATTTAGAAAAATAATCTCAGTTTTTTGTTTTAATTCTTTAGTTAGGAGTTTTTCTAATTTAATTAGAGTTTCTTCTAAACTTTCATATTCCAAATCAGTGTTATTATCATCTCCTTTGTGATTGTGTAATTCCTTATACAGGTGTTCTCTAAATGAGAAAATGTCCTCCATATTGGAAGGGGAGGACATAGTGTGTGAATAAAGGATATATATAAAAAATGTGAATCACTTCTAACTACTATTAAAAATATATAATATATATAATAATATTGAATATTAAAACATAAGATGCTCTATGTGAAGATTTAAAAAGTGTAAAGTGCACAGTGTTAAATGTGATCAGTGACGATATTAAAAAGAATTTATCACAAGAGACTGAATTAGGTCTATTCATCTTGAGAAAGCCCTGTAAAGGGAGAAACGCGTTGATGTACTGCAACAACCACTAAGATTTACTACTTGTAGCTGTAGCTACCAAAGTGTTCACTGAGGATTGTGCAAATTCGCTAATATAATTAGCTACTGGAAAGACTTGCAACTAACTCTCTGAACTCCTTATAGATAATCAAGTCCGCTCACAGCTTTTATTCTGTACCTTGCGTGCTATCTAGCACTAAGAGCAGGTATCTGTCACTGGAGGATTGCTATACCATAGCTAAAAGAGTCACTATTATCGCTGTCGGCTGTTTCCGAATTTGGTCCAATCAGAGAGCCCGTCTGGGACAGCGCCCACATAAGGGACGTCATCGCGCTAACGGCTGTAACTTACCAACAGAGAACATCGAGTGGAAGGTCTGGGGTAAGCCCTTGTTTGCTAGCAAACCAACACGGAATAGAGCAATTGTAAGTGTACACTGGACTATTTCTAATTGCACCACAAACTCTTTCTGCTATTGCAATATTTATATGGCGGCAACTTAAGAAGTTTTTACTTACGGAGACGTCCGTTTTTACTTGTTATTATTTTTGTCAATTAAATTGTGTCTCATTTTAGATACGTTATTGTCCTTGTCATATTTCCAAGTATCAAACATATTGTCTTATTTTTTAGCACCTTTAGCTGTAGCGCTCCTGGTCCACTCCCCCTTTTTAGTTATAATGCTGTTTAGCAAATGTTTTTGTTCATTGAACTTAGTTTAATTATATATTCTGTGTTGTGTAATTATTTCATTAGGTTTATAATGCTGTTTAGCATTTTCTAAGTCTTCATTTCAAAGCTTTAAAAATAATGTATTAGGTGTTACTTATGACAATTTTGAGAGGGGCCTGGAACCTATCTCCCTCACTTCCCATTGACTTACATTATAAACTGGGTTTCAATTTACAACGGTTTCGATTTACAACCCTTCCTTCTGGAACCTAACCCCGGCGTAAACTGAGGGCTACCTGTATTGTGTCACCTATACAAGCCAAATCATTTCTCTATAGTATAGTTGCTTTGAAAATTAAAAATATTGTGCAGATCTACTTTGACATATTTATTTCAATACACAATTTAGCAAACAGTGAGAGAGAAAAAAAACAAAACAAAAAAAAACTTCCTGACTGTATTTGAACATTGTTGTGTATTTATGGTAACATTCAGTTTATAACATTTTGAGTAGCTATACTGAATCAATCTTCAACTGCTCTGAAAAACAAAAAATACCACCATTGTAGCTTTTAAAATTCTTGTTCTCTGTTCTGAAATACTGCTACATAAGATTCTAGGCTATAGGATTTTTGTTGTTGTTGCTATTATTGGTTTTGCATCTATGTAAACAAATCATTCTGACTATCTGGTCTCAGAATAGTTATGAATAGTTATCTAAGACCTATAAGTAGGATAGGGTCTTTATCTACACAAATTGAGCATAGCAGGACAGGAGTATTATTGTCAAGAAATCTCCAGCAGCCTCCAGTGGTTACAGAAAATAATTACATTTATTAAGAGGTTCAGTCTAGGGAGAAAGTTAGCTTCAACATACAAGTGTTCTCTGTTTAACACCACCCAAAAATCTGTCCAACACTGAATGTTACATTTGTGTCCGCATATTCTTGTGGTAATCCACATACTGCATAATATGCTACTATTTATGTATGTTTCTAGGCTTTTTGTTTATTGTTTTATACATAGTAGAGACCATACATGGCTAGATTTTAAGCTTACTGATATCACATATATTTTTTGATGTTTTGTATTTTCCACAGTTGTATTATCTACAATTATTAATTACTATATATTTTCTGAAGTCATTTTCTCCATAAAAAAAACAGAGGTTTAAGTCAGAAATGTTACTAGTCCATATGTAAAGTCAGCAGTTCCTCACCAAAAACTGTACCCAAGGCAATAACCGACTTTATATTTTTATACTTTAGTTCCCTACCGTTATCGCCGTCGCTCCTCCCACCCTCCTCTTCCTGTATTTTCTATCCATTACGTATAGAGCGGTCACACCCGCTCTACACGTAGTGTAAATGCGCGTTCACAATACAGGCAACGATTGCGCATGCGCGAATCGCCAATCCGGATCAAAATGCGCATGAGATATTTATCAGACAGAATTTTAAACGCACATGCGTCAACCTATTTGGCAACATAGTACTGAATGAATAGAAATAATGTATTCATTCAGTACTATGCTATTTGAGAGTACGAGCCGCTTCATTTGCGAGAAGAGTGAATAATAATAATAATTGGCAAGTAGGAGCAGCCGTCTCAAATGCCAACTATCTTGGCACAAAACGACTAGTAGCTGTGCGCATGCGCAAATTGTGAACACGCGACAGAGAGAATCATGTTTAGATTAGAGTCGGCGCATGCGCAATGGGTTACAGCCTTGTATGACGTAGCTTCACGGCCGCCGATCGGCCAGAAAGTCAATTGGAGGATCACAAAAACGTGATCAGGAATTCAATTGCGGTATCAACAACGGGTTGAATTTCTAACAAAAAAATTATGAGTTTAGATGCGGCGAAAACGGTATTTCTATATTTGTTAGAGCAAAACGATGAATGAAAGTCCTATTGTGTTTAGATTGACTGTGTAAATGTGCAGAGCAGAACAACTAAGTTTACTTTTACTTTAATAGCAGGTGTTATCACAAAAGCATCCCTGTATAGCATTCTGGTTCTAATATATTTATGGGATTTATGGGAGACAAAAAGTCTTATAAAATCTTGTTACAGTGAACAACAACAGGAATATAGTCATAATGGATTATGGCAATTTTAGATTACAGCACACACACACACACACACAATCTGCGCTAAATCTGCACACACACACTATATGCGCTAAATCTACACACACACAATATCTACAGACATACACACACAATTTACACATATGCATGCAATACACATATATCCACACATACATATAATATATAGACATACACACAAAATTCACAAATGCATGCTATAAACATAAACACACATATACAATATCTACAAACATACATACACAATGTCCACATATATATAGTGCTGCGGAATCTGTTAGCGCTCTACAAATAACCAATAATAATAATAATATACATGCTATACAGATAAAACACAACCTACACGCACAACATCTACACACACACACACACACACACAATATATACAGACATACACACACAATTTACACATATGCATGCAATACACCTATATCCACACATACATATAATATATAGACATACACACAAAATTCACAAATGCATACTATAAACATAAACACACACATATACAATATCTACAAACATACATACACAATATCCACATATACATGCTATACAGATAAAACACAACCTACACACACAATATCTATACACACACACATACACTCACACAATATCCACATATGCAAGCTATACACGCACACACACAATGGGCTTGATTTAACAATAGGCGGGTGACAAGGTTCACTGTCTGCTTAACCTCACGGCGAGTGGGCAGCAGTATGCTGCCCGCATTTAACATTTCACAATCCACTTATTGTGCAATGCCGTCCCCTGCTTGTGCAAGGCCAATGGCAAGCAAGAGGGGACTGTCAATCATCCCAATGGGATCGGGATGATTTCAATTCACCACCCAAAGTGTTGCGGACAGGTAAAGATTGCAGGTAATTAACTAGAATTTCCGGCTTGCTTAGTAAATGGAGCCCAATATCTACAGACATACATGCACATGATATCCACACATACATGTTATAAACACAATATCTACATGCACATACATCTACAGACATACATGCACATAAAATCCACACATACATATTATATACACAATATCTACATGCACCTACAACATCTACAGACATATATGCACATAAAATCCACATACATGTTATATACACAATATCAAATGCACCTACAACATCTACAGACATACATGCACATAAAATCCCCACATACATGTTATATACACAATATCTACATGCACATACAACATCTACAGACATACATGCACATAAAACCCACACATACATGTTATATACACAATATATACATGCACCTACAACATCTACAGACATACATGCACATAAAACCCACACATACATGTTATATACACAATATATACATGCACCTACAACATCTACAGACATATATGCACATAAAATCCACATACATGTTATATACACAATATCAAATGCACCTACAACATCTACAGACATATATGCACATAAAATCCACATACATGTTATATACACAATATCTAAATGCACCTACAACATCTACAGACATACATGCTCATAAAATCCCCACATACATATTATATACACAATATCTACATGCACATACAACATCTACAGACATACATGCACATAAAACCCACACATACATGTTATATACACAATATATACATGCACCTACAACATCTACAAAGGTATATTTCCAATATTTAACACCAAGTGGATTTCTTTCCTTTTGCTGGTATTGATATTTTCTACACATACACACACACTTAATAGCTACACACACTTTATATCTACAGACACACACACACTTATTATCTACAGACACACACACACACACACTTAATAGCCACACACACTTTTTTATCTACAAACACACACACTTAATAGCTACACACACACTTAATATCTACAGACACACACACACACTTAATATCTGCAGACACACACTTAACAGCTACACACACACACTTAACATCTACACACACACACTTAATATCTACACACACACACACACTTAATATCTACAGACACACACACTTAATAGCTATACACACACACACTTAATATCTACAGCCACACACACACTTAATAGCTACAGACAGACACACTTACTATCTACAGACACACACACTTAATAGCTACACACACACACTTACTATCTACAGACACACACACTTAATATCTACAGACACACACACTTAATATCTACAGACACACACACTACTTAATATCTATAGACACAGACACACTTAATAATTACAGGCACACACACACTTAATAGCTACAGACAAACACACACCTAATAGCTACAGACACACACACACACAAAGCAGTGGCTCTGGTCCTAAAAAAAATATAGTAAACACAGCACTAAGCTAACAAGTAATTTTCTAGTAGGAATGACATAAACGAAAATTACCTACATTACATGGTTGTTAGCATCATAGCAGACTAATAGGTCTTTCCCGTTTACCTTCTTGGTTACATACATTTTTGTAGGATCTATTCTTACATTCAGTTTAATTCACATTTCTGAGCATGCAGCCACCCCATATCTTATATCTTGCAAATGCTTACAATTATAGCATGACATGATATAAAATATAGTAAACAAAGAATTTAACTCATATTTCCAAATACTGTATCACTTTTCAAGTATTTAATTTATACTTTTATTGGAATTAATGTTTATCAACCTTCAAGTCTCACTCAAACTAGATATATTTATTCCATTTTATTTTGCATTTAAAAAAAAATGTTTTAACTTTCTGTGAAAAATAAGTGAGCATTTGTCTTACATTAAAATAAAAAAATAAAAAATAAAAAGTACTTTGCAGCACTGGTTTGACAAAAGAACTTTAGCTTCTTAACAGTTTCAGAAATCATTTATATTTTTCCAGCTAATTAGGACAGGCATTTCAATATCTTGCACATCATTTTCAATAACCTTTTAAAGCTAGGAACTCCATTGTGAAACTGGAGAAGGCTGGGAAAATTGTTGCTGAAGGAAGCTGTGATGCGGTATAACCAGTAAGATTAGTTGAATTCAGATTACATTTCCCCAAATATTTTGTAATGTTTACAACCTACTATTTTAAATGTGCAGCAGTTTAGGTTTTTGTGAAAACACTGTGAAATCTGCTGCTCCCTGAAAACCTCGACAAAAGTAGTCATAGCTCATGTTTACCTCATCTATTTCTCTCAACCAGAAGCCAAGGATGCAGGGAAGCGTTATGCACCTCCAATAGACTCGTAGGAATTAAAGGACCACTAAATATTAATAAAATTTGAACAAATTTCCAATTTACTTTTATCATCAAATTTGCTTTGTTCTTTTGGTATTCTTTGATGAAAAGCTAAACCTAGGTAGGCTCATGTGCTAATTTCTAAGTCCTTGAAGGCCGCCTCTTATTTCAGTGAAATTTGACAGTTTTTCACAGCTAGACAGTGCTAGTTAATATGTGCGATATAGATAACATGGCGCTCACTCCCATGGAGTTATTTACGAGTCAGCACTGATTGCCTAAAATGCAAGTCTGTCAAAAGAACTGGAATACGGGGGCAGTCTGCAGAGGCTTAAATACAAGCTAATCACAGAGGTAAAAAGTGTATTATATACAGTGTTGGTTATGCAAAACTGGGGCATGTGTAATAAAGCGATAATCTATCTTTTTAAACAGTAAACATTCTGGAGTAGACTGTCCCTTTACCCAATATTCCTGTTTTTTGGGTGGGGCAGTGTCAGAAGGGTGTGTGGTCACATGTGGATAGTGGATAGAAGTATGGATGTGTCTGAGTGGCAGGTAAATGTGTCTAGGGGTTTGTGGGCATACAGGGAGTGCAGAATTATTAGGCAAATTAGTATTTTGACCACATCATCCTCTTTATGCATGTTGTCTTACTCCAAGCTGTATAGGCTTGAAAGCCTACTACCAATTAAGCATATTAGGTGATGTGCATCTCTGTAATGAGAAGGGGTGTGGTCTAATGACATCAACACCCTATATCAGGTGTGCATAATTATTAGGCAACTTCCTTTCCTTTGGCAAAATGGGTCAAAAGAAGAACTTGACAGGCTCAGAAAAGTCAAAAATAGTGAGATATCTTGCAGAGGGATGCAGCACTCTTAAAATTGCAAAGCTTCTGAAGCGTGATCATCGAACAATCAAGCGTTTCATTCAAAATAGTCAACAGGGTCGCAAGAAGCGTGTGGAAAAACCAAGGCGCAAAATAACTGCCCATGAACTGAGAAAAGTCAAGTGTGCAGCTGCCAAGATGCCACTTGCCACCAGTTTGGCCATATTTCAGAGCTGCAACATCACTGGAGTGCCCAAAAGCACAAGGTGTGCAATACTCAGAGACATGGCCAAGGTAAGAAAGGCTGAAAGACGACCACCACTGAACAAGACACACAAGCTGAAACGTCAAGACTGGGCCAAGAAATATCTCAAGACTGATTTTTCTAAGGTTTTATAGACTGATAAAATGAGAGTGAGTCTTGATGGGCCAGATGGATGGGCCCGTGGCTGGATTGGTAAAGGGCAGAGAGCTCCAGTCCGACTCAGACGCCAGCAAGGTGGAGGTGGAGTACTGGTTTGGGCTGGTATCTTCAAAGATGAGCTTGTGGGGCCTTTTCGGGTTGAGGATGGTGTCAAGCTCAACTCCCAGTCCTACTGCCAGTTTCTGGAAGACACCTTCTTCAAGCAGTGGTACAGGAAGAAGTCTGCATCCTTCAAGAAAAACATGATTTTCATGCAGGACAATGCTCCATCACACGCGTCCAAGTACTCCACAGCGTGGCTGGCAAGAAAGGGTATAAAAGAAGACAATCTAATGACATGGCCTCCTTGTTCACCTGATCTGAACCCCATTGAGAACCTGTGGTCCATCATCAAATGTGAGATTTACAAGGAGGGAAAACAGTACACCTCTCTGAACAGTGTCTGGGAGGCTGTGGTTGCTGCTGCACGCAATGTTGATGGTGAACAGATCAAAACACTGACAGAATCCATGGATGGCAGGCTTTTGAGTGTCCTTGCAAAGAAAGGTGGCTATATTGGTCACTGATTTGTTTTTGTTTTGTTTTTGAATGTCAGAAATGTATATTTGTGAATGTTGAGATGTTATATTGGTTTCAATGGTAAAAATAAATAATTGAAATGGGTATATATTTGTTTTTTGTTAAGTTGCCTAATAATTATGCACAGTAATAGTCACCTGCACACACAGATATCCCCCTAAAATAGCTATAACTAAAAACAAACTAAAAACTACTTCCAAAAATATTCAGCTTTGATATTAATGCGTTTTTTGGGTTCATTGAGAACATGGTTGTTGTTCAATAATAAAATTAATCCTCAAAAATACAACTTGCCTAATAATTCTGCACTCCCTGTATTTGGGCAGTCTATGGGTGGGTCTAAAGGACATTCTGCAAATAGAGACATGTAGCTGTTCCAGAGGTACGACAGGACAAAGCTCAGAATTATGGACTGTCCATCTCAAATAGGGACAGCTGGGAGGTCTTCAAAAAATTGGGCTTTATAAACAAAAACTGTCATTTTGACATAAAAGGGTAGTTCTGCTTGAATATTTGCACTATTCCTACTTAATGCTAAAAATCTTTTTGAGTAATTCATTGATAGTTTTAGTTCCAGAACACACCAGCTGCCATCTTCCCTTTTTAAGAAGTCTGCTGGATCTAAATACAAATTAAACCTTTTCAAAGTCACATGGGCTTGAATTACACAGAAAAGTAGTGCAAATCATCACACTCATCTATATTTAAATTGTTTTAATTGCAGCATAGTGCTTATATTTACCAGCTTATGAGAAAGTCTCCATAGGAGTCTTACTTTTTTACTTATTTAGGGCCAGATTATAAGTGGAGTGCAATAAATTACTTTCGCTAAAGCAATATTTGTACTCCACATTGTAATACCAGCGCATGCTAATGTGCGCTGGTATTACAAGTTAGGTGCAATGCGAAGGGTTAAGCAGCGCAGCAATGGCAGCATGTTTTTAAAATATACGACTATATACAAATATATTTATGTGTTAATATGTGTATATACACATATTAACACATAAATATATTTGTATATAGTCATATACATATATATTTACTGGGAACACACAGTTCCCATAGACTGCAATGTAAAGTCACTTTTAAGAGACAGTCTTTTTTCTTCTAACACCCCACTCTCACCAACTTTAGACTCCAAAAAAGTGCAGTTGTTTTTTTTTTTTTTGTTTTTTTTTAATTTATGTTTTCCTTTAATTTTCAATATAATACAAATTATAAACAAACAGTAAATTAGAGTCGCAGCTCAACATTAAGTTCTAGAAACGATACATATGTTATGGTAAGCAAGGTCATTCAATATGTGACTCAGGATATTGTCTCAGACATATGTATAAACCATAATCCAATGTTCATTAATTTCTTCAGCGTGTGCTAGAGTTTTAGAGTTCCTATTATAAGGAGTTGTTAAGCGTTGGAGAAAATGGAGGAACTCCTGTTGTCTCAAAGATAGGACTAATGATTCCCCTTGTCGTGGTGGGTTACAAGGGAGGAGCTCTCGTATCAGGTTTTATCACACATATGCACTAATGATAATCTTTTAACTCAGTAGAGCATGCAACTTAAGTAGAGGAATTAGGAAAGGGGGGAAAGGGGAGAAAAGAAAACAGAGAAAAAGTTTAGATATAGGGACAGTAGAGTAGGTAGGGTGCCAGTGGTTGCTAGGTGTGATTCATGCGGGATTAAAGGTGAAGGACTCCCAAAGGAAGAGGATATCTTGGTATAAAGCTAGTTGGCCTAATTTAAGATAGTGTAGTCTCTCCAGAAGAAGGTTTTTGTTAACTAGGGTTACCCATTCTAGGTTGGAAGGTGCTAGGGCTGATTTCCATTTCCTGGGGATTAACTGGTTTGCCGCATTTAGCATTATTTGAAAGAGGTGTTTTCGTATTTTGCAGTTGATGGCAGGGGGTTGGCATAGTAAGACAAGGTCTGGGGTGGGGGTGATATTTGTGCTTAGAATTTTATTGATGTTATCAAAAATTTGCGACCAGAAAGGTTTTATAAGTTCGCATTCCCACCAAATGTGTGTAATGTGACCATCTTGGATGCATCCTCTCCAGCAGGATGGGGATGAGTTTTTATAGATAAATCTCAGCCTTGCTGGTGTCAAGTACCACCGCATCATTATTTTGATGTTGGTCTCTTTGGCTTGTGCTGAATGTGCTGAATGTGCTAGACTGTCAAATCTACGCGCCCAGAGTTTTGGGGAGGTGTTCAACCCCAATTCAAGGTCCCATCTTTTGGTGTAAGTCGGGAGATGTGGGAATGACTCATTTAAGATTAATTTATGCAGTTTGGAGATGGTGCCGCGCGTTTCGTCTGTTGTGTGGCATATTCTTTCAAAGGGGGTCAATGGGCGTATCAAGTCTTTCAAACATTTGTGTGTAGCTATATAATGTCTAATTTGGTGGATTCGAAACCATGAGGACAGGACTGGGTGCTTCAAGGATTCAAGTTGGGTTGTGGTTTTGAGACTCTGATTATCATCTGTCAAGAGATATAAGGGAAGAGATTTAAATGGGTTTGTGAGAAGGGGAAAGGCTAGATTAAGCCCCGGCGGGAATTCTGGGTTGTTTAAAATTGTGGTTAGGGGAGAATATTTGGAAGATATTTTGTTTGGGGATTTGTTGATTCGTCTCCAGTCAGACCATGTTTCGTTTGTTATAGAGGAGGTTGAGATTACATACTTGTTAAAGAATCCTGGATTCCAATTTATCTCATCTAATCTCTGTGATAGTGACAGGGTGTTTTCCAGTTGTACCCAATTTTTGGAGTTAGGTCCTCCTAGTTTACACCAGTCGGAAATTCTCTGTAACGAGACGGCTAATTTGTAGGATCGAAGGTGTGGAACACCCAGTCCCCCCTCAGAAGGAAGTTTGTATAGCGTATTTTTGTTAATTCTAGGTGGTCTGCATTTCCAAATGTAGTCATTTATAATTTTTTGTAGTACGTCTAGGTCCTTTTGAATGCCTGGAATGGGAGTTGTTTGGAGAATGTATAAAACTTTTGGAAGTAGTGTCATTTTTGTGGCATGAATCCTACCCAGCCATGAAATATTTTTGGGCATCCATGCTGATATGAGACTCTTGAATTCTGAAATTAAGCTACCATAATTTTGTGGTCGGAGGTCTGTTATATTTGGGGTTATCTTGATACCTAGATATTTCAAGTATTTTGTTTGTGGTTTTAAGGGGCAGGTCATTTTTAATTCTTCTAGGAGCTGGTTGGTGAGGTTTATAGGCAGGTATTCTGATTTGGTCACATTGACCAGGAAGTTAGACACAGTCCCATATCTGTCTAATTCCAAGATAGAAGTTCTGAGGGAGGTGAGAGGGTTTGTGAGGGTAAGAAGAATATCGTCTGCGAAAATCGCAAGTTTGTGAGTTTGCTCTCCCACTTCTATCCCCTGAATCAGGTGGTTATGTCTTATTTTAGTGGCTAGTGGCTCTAAGGCTAAGATGAATAATAGGGGGGATAGCAGGCATCCCTGTCGGGATCCGTTCCTGATTTCGAAGGGGTCGGACAGCGTGCCGTTAATTCTAATTTGAGCTGTCGGGTTGGTGTATAGGGCAGATATTTTCTGGATAAAGGGGTCAGGAAAGTTAAATCGTCTCAGGGTTTCTTGTAGGAAGGTCCAGTCCAGTCTGTCGAATGCCTTTTCGGCGTCAGTCGATAGGAAAACAGTCGGGGTTTTGTTTTGTGAGATAAATTCTAAAAGGTTGAGAACTTTGACAGTGTTGTCTTTGGCCTCTCTGTGGGGAACAAAACCCACCTGGTCTTGGTGAATCAGTAGTGGAAAGATGTTATTAAGTCGGGAGGCAAGAATCTTGGCGTAAATTTTTAGATCTATGTTGAGTAGGGAAATTGGTCTGAAGTTGGCTGGGGAGTCGGGGGGTTTACCTGGTTTGGCAATGACAGAGATAGTAGCTTGCAGCATGCTATCAGGGAAAGGGTGGCAATCTGAGATACAATTAAATAGGTTAGTTAGGTGTGGGACTAGGAGATTTGCAAATGTTTTATAGTAGGAACCTGTGAAACCGTCCGGGCCAGGGGCTTTGTTTTGTTTTAGTTTTTGTATCGCATCCTTTACCTCTGAGGGGAGGATAGGCCCCTCCAACAACTCTCTTTGTTCGGGGGTCAATTGTGTGAGTTGGGTATCAGCAAGGTACTGATGACATAGTTGGCTGTGGGTTTGGGAGTCTCTGTTGGGGTATAGATTATAAAGTTTATGGTAAAAACTCTTGAACTCATTCGCTATGGAGAGGGTGTCTTCCAGATGTTTGCCTTGGGTAGATTTTAGTGAATGTACATATGTTTTTTGCTGTTGTTTTTTTAAGGCTCTAGCAAGATATTTCCCTGATTTGTTGCCTTCCCTGTAAAAGGTTTGGTTAAGGTGCAGTAATTGTCTTTGTGACTTGATGTGAAGAAGGGAGTTTAGTTTATCTCTTTTTTCTTTAAGTTCCCCTAGTGTTGCATTATCTTGGGGATTGACCTTGTGGGCATAATCTAGTTTAGATATCTCGGCTGAAAGTTGTTCTATTTCTAGTCTACTTTTCTTTTTGTTTTGTGCTTTTACCTTGAAAAATTCTCCTCTAATTGTGCATTTATGGGCTTCCCATAGGGTTGCCATCTTCACATCTGGTGTATTGTTGAGTTCAAAGTAATCTTTAATATAAGTTGCAAAAAGCTTGGACTGGCTTGGGTCTAATAATAAATGGTCATCAAGTCTCCATTGAAAGGCCCTAAATGGGGCTGATGGCCATCTGATGGTGCATGAGACTAAGGAGTGGTCTGACCAGGAAGTATGTTTTATCTGCGAGTTTCTGGTATGAGAGAGGAGCAAATGGTCTACAAATATGTAATCTAGTCTAGAGTAGCTCAATTTAGGATGGGAGAAGAAGGTGTAATCTTGTTTTTGGGGATTAAAAAATCTCCAGGTGTCGTGTAGGCCTAGAGTTCTAAGTTTCCGCCAGATTTTAGCTAGATTTGGGTTTTTGGTCCTAGACTCTGGGTTAGAGCAATCAACTGTGGGGTCTAGGGGGAAATTAAAGTCTCCCGCGACTATGAGGGAGCCCTTTGCCTCTTTCAAAATTAGGTCTGAAACTGAGTTTATAAATTTGTCTTGTATGGAGTTAGGGGCGTATACATTAATTAGGGTTACTGGTTTGCCATAGAACAGTCCTTTCAGGCATATATATCTACCCTCTTTATCGATGGTACATTGGGTTTTGGTAAAAGGTAAGGATTTGTGGAGCAGAATGCTTACTCCATTGACTTTTTTACTGGGATGTGTACTATGGTAATGTTGCAAGTAGTGTGGGGAGAAGTATTTGGGAACATTTTTGGCTTTAAAGTGTGTCTCCTGGAGCATCAATATATGCCCATTTTTTTTCTGAAGGTCAATAATGGCCATTCTCCTCTTCTGGGGGCAATTTATTCCTTTAGTGTTCTGTGTGATGATAGTTAGTTCATTCAGACCGTGACTACCCATTGGAGGTGTGTGGAAAGGCCAACTTTGTTAGTATAGATGTAGAAAGACCAAGAGGTTAGGTCGGTGTGTGTGTGCACCCAGGGAGTAGTAAAGAAGGGGAAAGGTGAGAAAAGCGTGAGGAGGGAGAAAGAAAAGACATAAAAAGGAGAGAGAGAAATATGCAAAATACAATTTTTACTAATATTACATAAAACATTCCTAGAAATAAAGGAGAAAATCTCCCAACTGAATGAGAACCATTAACGAATATGCTTTGTTAACAGTCAACAATTTGCAAATATTTATCATGGCATTATTTTAACGTAGAACTAAAAAACAAATAACATTCTGCAGTATGAAACCAGAGAACAAATGAAAAGGAACAGGTTTAGCCTAGAATGACACATCATCACTGTGGGTAGCTATCCCACCAAGTGCGATGGGTAACTTAATTACTTAAAAAGTGTCTCAAATATTTACCACATCATGCTAGAGTCAGCCTTTATCACCTCTGGGAGACAATGCAGGCGGTAAGGATTTTTGTGCTCTTCTTTGACGAACTGGGATCCATTCCCTCCTCTGCGGGAGTGGAGGGGGTCCTGAGGGGATGTGGTCTTTATTTTGAGCCGAAGTGATCTCATCGAGTTGTGGTGGTTGTATGTCCAGTTCCTTACATATAGATTGGATGTCTTCTACTGCAGAGCATGTTAAACGCTTGCCTTTCCATAGAATTATTAGATGGAAGGGAAAACCCCATCGATATGGGATGTTTCTTTTCCTCAGCATCATGGTTAATGGTTTAAGCTCTCTGCGTTTGGACAAAGTTCTTTGGGAGAGGTCAGCAAATAGTTGTAGCTCCACATTATCATGCCTAAGGGGTTGTTGTTCCCTAGCAAGCTTCATCAATTCTTCCTTAACTTGGTAGTTGGTTATTCTGACTATAATATCTCTCGGTGGCTGATCATTTTGTGGTTTCGGGCGAAGAGCTCTATGAGCTCTATCTATGTCGATTTTCGTTGGAGTTTCTTCTTTCCTTAAAGCACTGAAGAAGTTTTGGAGATATTGCTCCAGGTCAGGGGTGGTGACAGCCTCGGGGACACCTCTGAGCCTGATGTTGTGGCGTCTGCTGCGGTTTTCCGCGTCATCTAGTTTGTCTTCCAGCTCGAGAATATTTGCCCCCTGACCTTGGACAGTTTTATGCAACTCTGAAATGGCTTCAGCGTGGGAGTCCTGAGTAGTTTCGAGCGTCTCAACCCTATGCCCTATTTCAGATATATCTTTCTTGAGGTCAGAAATCTCATCTCTAATGCATTGCTTGACCTGAGAGATTAGTAGTGAAAAGTCCTTTTTAGAGGGGATTGAATTAAAGAGCGCTGTAGGTATGGTGATATTTTCAGTGGGTTGATCACTCTCTGATTCTGATGAACTTTGGCATAAGGTATGCTCAGGGGGATCTGCTTCTTCTGACATGTTAGTTTTGGCTTCTAAGGCCTTAAAGAAGGTATTCACAGTGTGTGAGGTGGTTTTCAGTTGCTTACTGTTTTTAATCGGTTTGCTGCCCTTTTTAGGCGACATTTTAGCTTGAGCTGAAAGTGATATGTGTCACTTGAATAAGAGCTGAAATGTGATGTTAGGTTATGTGGTGTAAAAAATAAACCACCCTCCAGTTGTTAGTGAATGGGTTATAACTGTAAATTCTTTGATAATAAAGCACCCCAAAGGCTGATCATAGGTAGTATCTTATTGAAGGAGAGCTTCTGTAAGTAAATAGGCTTATATAAAAATTCAGAGCGTATCTCCTGTAACTGTGTTTTCTGAATTTATTCTCATATAATCTTGCAGGAGTTAGATTCTTAGCCACCCTAATTTATAATGTATACATCTGTATGTTAATTGATAATAGTAAACTGTTAGTACGTTTATAGCCCCATTTCTGGGTTCCTTTAACAATGTTCATGTGCTGGTTCAGAACCGTTATTTAGGGCAGTCAGTAGTTCTGTGCGTCACTGCTATATTCCGTTAATAATCCATGCTGCTTTTTTTTTTTTTTTTACTTTAGCTCAGGCTGCGGCCTTTCGCGGGACTCACCTCTGCCTCTCCGATCCGTGTGCGGTCTTTTTATGTTGGGTCTTTGCCCCAATTATGTCCGGACACTGCTCTCTTGTTGGTGCAGGTCTTTTGGGAGTTCCGGTGGGACTTTACATGTCCCGAGAGAGCAGGCCGAGTAACGGGCCAGGTGTGAGGAGGCCGCTGCTGCTTTCTTCTATATGATGGTCCGGCAGCTGAGGTTGTCAAATGAGCTGTCCCAAAGTGAGCACCATTAGGTCAGTCGTTCTGGTCACTAATTGTAACTGTTTAGATAGCTGTGGCAAGAGCCAATATCGTCCTCAGACAGATAGGGCTTAGGAGCACTAGGAAAACGCAGCCATCTCCTAGGCTGGCTAGCTCCGCCCCCAGTTGTGTTTTTTTTATAATAAAAAACTATAATAACCTCTATTTGGAGGGCATTTTTAGAAATGTTACCAGAGATCGGATCTCTAGTTAATTTTCTGAGTGCTAATTGCTACCGCAAGCTTGCGGTAACAATAACCAGCCACTTGTAATGGCTGGTTGATTATTGTGCTCCCACAAACAGGCAAATTTGTGGGCGCGCAATAATTTTGCACTCCACTTGTAATCTAGCCATTATTTATTTATGTATTTATTGTTGTAAAATGCTACTAGATCTGATAAACCAAAGGGCACAAAACTTTGGAAACAGGAAAATTTTTAAGATTTATTTTTTTCACATAAATAATCTATGTTTACACACAACTGAGGAATTAGTTTGGTTTAACACAAAGCGACAAATAACTTAAAACAAATTACACATTTTCTATTAAGGGGTTTAAACAAAAGTACTTTTTAGTATTTGCCAACTTATCAGGTGATTTTTTTTTATTATATGATATTACACATTTGTTGGACTTGTTTAGGTGTAAGGGTTTACACTCACAAAGCGTATTATCATTAATTGGTTGACACACATATTTCTGTGTGTACCAATGTGGGAGTCCCTGTGTTCAAACCACATGGTCCCATGCTGAGAGTATCACATTCAATGTTACAGTGGCAGAACTGAGATAAGTGTTAAAATATTATTTTGAGAATGAGGTGACAGGACTGGCCTGTTCTGCTCTCCCCCAACACCCCCCCCCCCCAATACCTACAGCTGCAAGGTAGGAGGGCTGATTGGTACCACTGGTTGGGTAAGACTATACTTTACATCAAGTTGAGCAAGTAACAGCCAATAAAAAGTCTCTTGAAGCAGAAAGTATTCTCATGGGGCATGAAAAAAAAAGCCCACGTGAATCAGACTCAGCACCATAAACTCACAAAACTGCTGCTACATATATTTTCAGTTTTACATGCTCCGTAAACTATAACTTTGCTGTGTCAAGTCAGTCCATAGATGTGAAGTGGCCCATTAAGCAGTAAGTCTGTGTGTTCCATAATGACCTGAATCGAGCCTTGTAACAGACTTGCCTTTCTCCAAAATGAAAACAGCCTCTGTCCAAATGCTCATTCACTCCTTTTGGATCTTGCTTCTTCTCCAAAGCAGTGGTTGAAAAACAACTACCCCCTCTGAAATTAGATGGTACGCTAATGACCCACTTACGGTCACCAAATGCCAGTAAATTTAACCACAGTCAGTAAAAACAGAGAGAGAGAAAAAAAAATTACGTGTGTTTGTTTTTATTGTGAAAACTGCTGCAGGTTATATGGGAATGTTGAGTAAGCCGGGATAACATATTATTTAAGGCACGTGGAGGTTTCCAGGAGACAGGAAAGATGCGTGGACAGGCCAAAAATGTTTGCTATGAAAAGGAAAAAACTGAAATACCACTAGAAATCCAAAAACGAGGGCTGCACTCATAATAAAATGACTGTGTTTATTATAAATCTTTAAAGGGAAAATAAAGTAAATATATATTTTTTGTTACATCTAAAACAGGGTATTATTGTGTATTGGCAGTTTTGAGTTTGTGAAAAAAAAATAATAGATGTTCCTGTGCTCAGTAAAACTAATTGTGGTTCTATGCTTATTAGTGTGTGTACTTGTCTGCCTATAGAATTATGGGAGGTGTCCATGTCAGCCACTAAGCAATTAAAGAGACATCTCCGTACACAAACTGCATGATCTAATGTGTTAGAGCTTATCATTTTAGTGCTACTGACCCTGCAAAAGGGTTTAAACAAATAGTTTTAAAGTCCCACTAAGGAGTCACAGATAATGAAGCCTATTTACTAAAGGTCTTGCGGACCTGATCCGACAGTGCGGATCAGGTCCGCAAGACCTCGCTGAATGCGGAGAGCAATACGCTCTCCGTATTCAGCATTGCACCAGCAGCTCACAAGAGCTGCTGGTGCAAGCCGCCCCCTGCAGACTCGCGGCCAATCAGCTGCCAGCAGGGGGTGTTAATCAACCCGATCGTACTCGATCGGGTTGAATTCCGGCGATTCCTGTCCACCTGCTCAGAGCAGGCGGACAGGGTTATGAAGCAGCGGTCTTTGTGACCGCTGCTTCATAACTGCTGTTTATAGCGAGCCTAAAGACTCGCCAGAAACACGGGCCCACAAGTTCCTTACAGAGCTTGATAAATGGGCCCCATGGTCTGTGAACTAATCAGCCACAGCAATGATTAGTGGTGTCTCTGCTTAGCACCAGTTATCTGGGGCTTCCAAGCAACACTTTTTTTTTCCCTTTCATTTTTTTAGATAGAACAAATTTTTTTAGTGAACTTTCCAATTTACTTTTATGATCAAATTTGCTTCATTCTCTTAGTATCCTTTGTTGGAGAAGCAGCAATGCACTACTATGTGCTAGCTGAAGAAGTACGGTGAGCCAATGACAAGAAGTATATATGTGCAGCTACCAATCAGCAGCCAACTCCCAGTAGTGCACTAATGCTCCTGAGACTACCTAGGTATGCATTTGAACAAAGAATACTAAAAGAATGAAGCAAATTAGATCATAGAAGTAATTTGAAAAGTTGTTTAAAACTGTATGCTCTATCTGAATCCTGAAAGTTTACTGTCCCTTTAACTATGCAATTAACCCCTTTATGGGTGCTTAGAGGAACATGAAACCCAACATTGTTTTATCATCATTCAGACATAGCACTTTCCAGTGTAATTATTTTATCTAATTTGCTTAATTCTCTTGGTATCCTTTCTTGAAAATCATATATAGGTAGGCTCAGGAGCTAGCTAATAATTGGTGGCTGCACATATATGCCTCGTGTGATTGGCTAACCAATGTGTTCAGCAAGTTCCCAGTAGCTGCTTCTTCAAGAACGGATTTCAAGAGAATGAAACAAAATTGATAATAAAAGTAAATTGGAAAGCTGTTTATATATATATATATATGCTCTATCTGAATCATAAAAGAAAATTTGGGAGTTTAATGTCCCTTTAAATATATAGACTTGCAGGGTCAGTAGTGCTAAAATTAAATGCCTTAGACTAGAGCATTTAGCACCTGCAATCTCTTTTTAATCTGAAGAGTTAGTGGTGCACAAACCTGCATTTCCAGTTAGTTTTAAAGGGACATGAAACCCCAAAATTTTATTTCATGATTCTGATAGAGAATACAATTTTAAACAACTTTCTAATTTACTTCTATTATCAAATTAGTTTAATTCTCGTTCTGTCATTTGTTGAAGAAGCAGCCATGCACTACTGGTTTCTGACTGAACACATGGATGAGCCAATGGCAATCAGTATATATATGCAGCCACCAATCAGCAGCTAGAACCTAAGTTCATTGATGCTCCTGAGCTTACCTAGTTAAACCTTTCAGCAAAGGATAACAAGAGAAGGAAGCAAATTAAATAATAGGAGTAAATTGGAAAGTTGTTTAAAATTGTATTCTCTGTCTAAATCATGAAAATATTTTAATATTTTTATTGTGGCTCTTTTCTATCCATGATATAACTTTTTATGAGTTTAACAGATTTTTCTAAAGCTAAACATTACTAAATTGAAACTGTATTATGATTTTATTTGCAATGTCCCCAGTCTGATCAAAGCTTCAAAAATTGTATTACAGGAATATTTCTGGCTCATAGTGTTTGAATGATATTGGCAAAAAGACGTTTAGAAGATAGATTCAAGTGAAGATGCCAAAAATTGTTGAAACTGCATCAAAATTATCCGTATTATCCAAATGCCATAGGATTTTATGCGTATTAAAACGTTTGGTTCATTAAAAAAGGGGGTTACAAAGCATGTTTGATCATTTTATTTGAAGCATTAACCCCTTAGCTGCCAGAAAGGAATGCAATGCTTTACTAAGGGGTTTAACATATTTGGTAACGACTTACATAATGAGCTATAGCAAGTGATTTTAGCAAAGGAAATTACAATAATACAAATGCCTCACTGTGAATTGTTAAAGAGAAAGTCTAAAACAGAATTTGTATTACCCATTCTCCAGTTTTGCATAACCAACACTGTTACATTAAAGGGACAGTCAACACCAGAACTTTTGTTGTTTAAAAAGAAAGACAATCCCTTTATTACCCATTTCCCAGTTTTGCATAACCAACACTGTTATAGAAATACACTTTTTACCTCTGTGATTACCTTGTATCTAAGCCTCTGCAAACTGCCCCCTTATTTCAGTTCTTTTGACAGACTTGCATTTTAGCCAATTAGTGCTCACTCCAGGGTAATTTCACGTGCATGAGCTCAATGTTATCTATATGAAACACATGAACTAATGCCCTCTAGTGGTCAAAATGCATTCCGATTAGAGGCAGTCTTCAAGGTCTAATAAATTAGCATATGAACCTCCTAGGTTTAGCTTTCAACTAAGAATACCAAGAGAACATATCAAAATTGGTGATAAAAGTAATTTGGAAAGTTGTTAAAATTGCATTCCTTATTTAAATCATAAAAGTTTTTTTTTTGGACTTGACTGTCCCTTTAATACACTTTTTACCTCTGTAATTACATTGTATCTAAGCCTCTGCAGACTGCCCTCTTATTTAAGTTCTTTTGACAGACTTGCATTTTAGCCAATCAGTCCTGGATCCTAGGTAAATCCACAAGTGTGAGCACAATGTATTCTATATGGCACACATGAACTAATTCCCTCTAGTTTTGAAAAAAATGTCAAAATGCATTCAGATAAGAGGCTTCCTTCAAGGGCTAAGAAATTTGCATATGAGCCTCCTAGGTTTAGCTTTCATCTAAGAATACCAAGAGAACAAAGCAAAATTGCTGCTAAAAGTAAAATGGATAGTTTTGTAAAATGACATGCCCTATCTGAATCATGAAAGTTTATTTTTGACTAGACTGTCCCTTTAAGCATTATAACAGATTTATATTCTGTCAAACTAGCAGTCACAAAAAACAGTCATCTCTAGACAAAAACAACATTGCACTAATAATCTTGATTTTCTGAAAATCATAAAAAAAGACCAAATTCAAACAAGTGCACAAACTTCAAAGAGTATTTGGCAATTATGCAATATCATCAGTCCAAATATGGGAGATTTATGATCGAGCCAGATGTGCTTGTTCTCTTTAACTTCTATATTAAACTTCTTTTAACTTCTATTAAAGGCTTTTTAAAAATAAAAAAAAATACAATTCTGACAATTAGAATATATATACCCAAATATCTAAATATTGCACCCCAGAACAGGGTACTACTAGATGCTGGGGCACTGTTAGTTTATGAGCAGACATAGCTGCATGATCCATGGATCAAGTTTCGGGGTGATAAATAAACATGGTAGTGTGATGTTTGGAGCAGTGTTAAAGCATTCTGGGAAAGTCTTTAATGGGTACAAATTTTCTTTAGAAAAGTAGGATGCAAATAAAGAACAGAGTGATAACAAGAAAGAGCTCCAAAATGTCCCGAATTTTATGGGATCATCCCAAATTGTTAAAATAATGCATTATAACAAAATACTAGTGACTAGTGAAAGTTTCTTACAAACTCCATTCACCACCTGGTAATTCCTTAGTTGTGTAGTTTTAAAGATATTTTAAAGTCTGACATACTAACTACAGGGCTTCCTAAATTTCAGTCCTTAAAGGGACAGTCTACTCCAGAATTGTTACTGTTTAAAAAGATTGATAATCCCTTTATTATCCATTCCCCAGTTTTGCATATCCAAACACAGTTATATTAATACACTTTTTACCTCTGTGATTACCTTGCATCTAAGCCTCTGCAGACTGACCCTTATTTCAGTTCTTTTGACAGACTTGCATTTTAGCCAGTCAGTGCTGACTCATAAATAACTCCATGGGAGTGAGCACAATCTTATCTATATGGCACACATGAACTAGCTCTGTCTAGCTGTGAAAAAAACCCTGTAAAAATGCACTGAGATAAAAGGTGGCCTTCAAGAGCTTAGAAATTAAAATATGAATACAAAGAGAACAAAGCAAATTTGATGATAAAAGTAAATTTGAAAGTTGTTTAAAATGGCATGCCCTATCTGAATCATGAAAGTTAAATTTTGACTAGACTTTCCTTTAACCCCTTAACGACACGTCATACAGGGTACGTCTTGCACAAACTGGTCTTTAAAGACAAGCAACGTACCCTTACGACATTAGGGGTTTAAAACGGCTGGAAGCGATCCTGATCACTTCCAGACGTTTTTCGGTTATTGCAGTGATGCCTCGATATCGAGGCATCCTGCAATAACCATTTTTAGCCATCCGATGCAGAGAGAGCCACTCTGTGGCCCTCTCTGCACCGGACATTGATGGCCGGTATCATTGGTGGGTGGGAGCCGATGTGGGAGGCAGGTGGGCGCCCATCAATGGCTTCAAGTAGGAAGTCGGGGGGCGGGATTGTGGGCGGGGTCGTCTGGGGCGCGCATGGATGCTCACGCTTGCACGGGGAGGGAGCGGGTGGGAACCGCTACACTACGGAAAATTTAAGTTTCAATAAGTGGGAGAGAGGGGGGAGGGAATGCTTACATATATCATCTAAGTGATCTGGGAGGGGGTGGGGGGTTGGTCTTGGGGGGGAAGCTACACTACGGAAAAAACTAATTAAATTAAAAATTAAATCTATTTTTTTGTACAGGGAGTGCAGAATTATTAGGCAAATGAGTATTTTGACCACATCATCCTCTTTATGCATGTTGTCTTACTCCAAGCTGTATAGGCTCGAAAGCCTACTACCAATTAAGCATATTAGGTGATGTGCATCTCTGTAATGAGAAGGGGTGTGGTCTAATGACATCAACACCCTATATCAGGTGTGCATAATTATTAGGCAACTTCCTTTCCTTTGGCAAAATGGGTCAAAAGAAGGACTTGACAGGCTCAGAAAAGTCAAAAATAGTGAAATATCTTGCAGAGGGATGCAGCACTCTTAAAATTGCAAAGCTTCTGAAGCGTGATCATCGAACAATCAAGCATTTCATTCAAAATAGTCAACAGGGTCGCAAGAAGCGTGTGGAAAAACCAAGGCGCAAAATAACTGCACATGAACTGAGAAAAGTCAAGTGTGCAGCTGCCAAGATGCCACTTGCCACCAGTTTGGCCATATTTCAGAGCTGCAACATCACTGGAGTGCCCAAAAGCACAAGGTGTGCAATACTCAGAGACATGGCCAAGGTAAGAAAGGCTGAAAGACGACCACCACTGAACAAGACACACAAGCTGAAACGTCAAGACTGGGCCAAGAAATATCTCAAGACTGATTTTTCTAAGGTTTTATGGACTGATGAAATGAGAGTGAGTCTTGATGGGCCAGATGGATGGGCCCGTGGCTGGATTGGTAAAGGGCAGAGAGCTCCAGTCCGACTCAGACGCCAGCAAGGTGGAGGTGGAGTACTGGTTTGGGCTGGTATCATCAAAGATGAGCTTGTGGGGCCTTTTCGGGTTGAGGATGGAGTCAAGCTCAACCCCCAGTCCTACTGCCAGTTTTTGGAAGACACCTTCTTCAAGCAGTGGTACAGGAAGAAGTCTGCATCCTTCAAGAAAAACATGATTTTCATGCAGGACAATGCTCCATCACACGCGTCCAAATACTCCACAGCGTGGCTGGCAAGAAAGGGTATAAAAGAAGAAAATCTAATGACATGGCCTCCTTGTTCACCTGATCTGAACCCCATTGAGAACCTGTGGTCCATCATCAAATGTGAGATTTACAAGGAGGGAAAACAGTACACCTCTCTGAACAGTGTCTGGGAGGCTGTGGTTGCTACTGCACGCAATGTTGATGGTGAACAGATCAAAACACTGACAGAATCCATGGATGGCAGGCTTTTGAGTGTCCTTGCAAAGAAAGGTGGCTATATTGGTTATTGATTTGTTTTTATTTTGTTTTTGAATGTCAGAAATGTATATTTGTGAATGTTGAGATGTTATATTGGTTTCACTGGTAAAAATAAATAATTGAAATGGGTATATATTTGTTTTTTGTTAAGTTGCCTAATAATTATGCACAGTAATAGTCACCTGCACACACAGATATCCCCCTAAAATAGCTATAACTAAAAACAAGCTAAAAACTACTTCCAAAACTATTCAGCTTTGATATTAATGAGTTTTTTGGGTTCATTGAGAACATGGTTGTTGTTCAATAATAAAATTAATCCTCAAAAATACAACTTGCCTAATAATTCTGCACTCCCTGTAAAGATGGCTCCCAATAAGGTAGAGGGGGAGGCTTAGAGAGCTGTTTGGGGGGCATCAGGGAGGTTGGGGGATCCTACACAGCAGCATATGTAAATATGCTTAAACAAATAAATTGAAATATACCTTTTTATTTTAGTACTGGCAGACTTTCTGCCAGTACTTAAGATGGCGGGGACAATTGTGGGGTGGGGTAGGGAAGAGAGCTGTTTGGGAGGGATCAGAGGGTCTGATGTGTCAGGTGGGAGGCTGATCTCTACACTAAAGCTTAAATTAACCCTGCAAGCTCCCTGCAAGCTCCCTAATTAACCCCTTCACTGCTAGCCATAATACACATGTGATGTGCAGCTGCATTTAGCGGCCTTCTAATTACCAAAAAGCAAAGCCAAAGCCATATATGTCTGCTATTTCTGAACAAAGGGGATATCAGAGAAGCATATACAACCATTTGTGCCATAATTGCACAAGCTGTTTGTAAATAATTTCAGTGAGAAACCTAAAATTGTGAAAAATTTAAAGTTTTTGTTAATTTGATTGCATTTGGCGGTGAAATGGTGGTATGAAATATACCAAAATGGGCCTAGATCAATACTTGGGGTTGTCTACTACACTACACTAAAGCTAAAATTAACCCTAGAAGCTCCCTACATGCTCCCTAATTAACCCCTTCACTGCTGGGCATAATACACATGTGGTGCGCAATGGCATTTAGCAGCCTTCTAATTACCAAAAAGCAACGCCAAAGCCATATATGTCTGCTATTTCTGAACAAAGGGGATATCAGAGAAGCATTTACAACCATTTGTGCCATAATTGCAGAAGTTGTTTGTAAATAATTTCAGTGAGAAACCTAAAGTTTGTGAAACAATTTTTGAAAAAGTGAACAATTTTTTTTATTTGATCACATTTGGCGGTGAAATGGTGGCATGAAATATACCAAAATGGGTCTAGATCAATACTTTGGGATGTCTTCTAAAAAAAAATATACACATGTCAAGGAATATTCAGGGATTCCTGAAAGATATCAGTGTTCCAATGTAACTAGCGGTAATGTTGAAAAAAAAGTGGTTTGGAAAAAGCAAAGTGCTACTTGTACTTATTGCCCTATAACTTGCAAGAAAAGCAAAGAACATGTAAACATTGGGTATTTCTAAACTCAGGACAAAATTTAGAAATTATTTAGCATGGGTGTTTTTTGGTGGTTGTAGATGTGTCACAGATTTTGGGGGTCAAAGTTAGAAAAAGTGTGTTTTTTTTTTCATTTTTTCCTCATATTTTATAAAAAATTTTAGAAAGTCCATTTAATGGCGAGAAAAATGATATATAATATGTGTGGGTACGAGGAAAATTACAACTAAACACAAACACAGCAGAAATGTAAAAATAGCCCTGGACCTTAAGGGAAGGAAATTGAAAAATGGCCTTGTCCTTAAGGGGTTAAAATAACCTAAACAGGATAGATCAGGCATAACAAAAATTCAGATATGCCCTCTGGGTCTCACTGATGTCATAACTTGTAACCAATCATTAGATTCTCCCATGGTCTGCACTGCAGCAATATTTTAAATGTAGTACGTATTCTAAAACTGATCTGATGGAAGAAATAATCTGTATCTTAGAGATGAAGGGTCTTGTGAATTTGTGACATTTTGCAACTGATTCAATTCATTAATCTGTAAGTAATAGGTCAATGCTTTTTTCCTTCCATTAAAATATAAGTTTTTTTTACCTCAGAGCTGACGGCTCCGGCACATATTCTGCACATATAACTTTAGCAGAGACTGATTGTTAAACATATCAAAACGTTTCTGTGTGTTGTACCAGCCTGGCCATACATTACAGGTGTTCTGCTGCACAAGGTGTGCACTGTAAAACGTAATTGCCAGTTTTTATACTGGAACATTGGTATTCCTGCCAACATAATGAAGCAGTGTACCTGATCTAAATGCTGTAAAATGTGCCTGCAAGAACAATAAATACATTTCTTTGTGCTGCTGTACAGATTAAAAACATTTTTATTTAAACAAAATTATTTATAGATGCTAAAATTAGCCAACAAATAAATATCTAGCCCACCTATGGAGCCTATTTTTATGAGTTGCTGTTGAAGCAAAGTCCTATTTGATCTTTAACTTTCTTTTCTTGTTTTAAGGGTCTCCAGTGTCTATTTCAAGAATGTTTTAATAAATGTAGTAGATTTTCCTATAACACTACAGTGTACAGATTTATAATAGCTCACCACACAGATTTTCCAAATAATCAAACACTCGTGTTTATTTCTTTATTTTTACTATAGCAAGTAATGTCCCTCCAAGGTTATTATTTTGAAAATACTTGTATATGATGGTTCACTGAAATCTGTTTTGAAATTTCTGGAGAGAGACTTATTGCATTGGTCTCAAACTGAACAAATGGTTTAAAAAATAAGCAAATTCCTGTACTATTCTTAACGTGTTAAAGGGACAGTCTACTTGATTTTTTTTATTGTTTAAAAAGATAACGGTTTTACTACCCATTCCCCAGCTTAGCACAACCAACGTATTATATTAATATATATTATAACATTTAAACCTCAGGGGCCCCATCCGATATGCAGCGTCGCCCGCAAAAGCCGGCGACGCCGGTTTTTGCGCGGGTTTGGTATCACATATACAGCATAGCATACAACTTACGGCCGTATATTTCACCCGTCGCCCGCAATTTTTACTTCCATAGGCTAACATGGGACCGCGTCGTAAGTCGGTATCCAATATCCAGCGCAAGGCCTTACGTGGCGTAAATGGAGAAATCTTACTCCATTTTCACCTCGCCATAAAATGCAGCCGTAGCAGGCCTTGCGCTGAGTATGGGAGCACCGTAACTCCCTAAAATGCCTGCAAAAAAAAACACCTAACGCATGCGCAATGTCTATCTACCTGTCAACCGCAATCCCCCACCGCAATACCTAATAAAGTGTATTAACCCCTAAACCGCCGTTCCCAGACCCCACCACACCTACATTATATGTATTAACCCCTAAACCGCCGCTCCCAGACCCCGCCGTCACCTACATTAAATGTATTAACTCCTAATCTGACCCCCCTACACCGCCGCCACCTACATTAAATATATTAACCTCTAATCTGACCCCCTACACCGCCGCCACCTACATTAAATATATTAACCCCTAATCTGACCCCCCTACACCGCCGCCACCTACATTAAATATATTAACCTCTAATCTGACCCCCTACACCGCCGCCACCTACATTAAATATATTAACCCCTAATCTGACCCCCCTACACCGCCGCCACCTACATTAAATATATTAACCCCTAATCTGACCCCCCTACACCGCCGCCACCTACATTAAATTTATTAACCTCTAATCTGACCCCCCTACACCGCCACCACCTACATTAAATGTATTACCCCCTAAACCTAAGTCTAACCCTAACACCCCCCTAACTTAATTATTATTTAAATAAATATAAATAATATTAATATTATTAACTAAATTATTCCTATTTAAAACTAAATACTTACCTATAAAATAAACCCTAAGATAGCTACAATATAATTAATAATTACATTGTAGCTATTTTAGGATTTATATTTATTTTACAGGTAACTTTGTATTTATTTTAATTAGGTACAATAGCTAATAAATAGTTAATAACTATTTAATAGCTACCTAGTTAAAATAATTACAAAATTACCTGTAAAATAAATTAGATTAGGGGTTAATATATTTAATGTAGGTGGCAGCGGGGTCCGGGAGCGGCGGTTTAGGGGTTAAACACTTTATTTAGGTGCGGCGGGGTCCGGGAGCGGCGGTTTAGGGGTTAATACATATAATGTAGGTGGCGGTGGGCTCCGGGAGCGGCGGTTTAGGGGTTAATACACATAATGTAGGTGGTGGTGGGCTCCGGGAGCGGCGGTTTAGGGGTTAATACTAGGATAGGTTTATTGCTGTGTGGGCTATGGTGGTTTAGGGGTTAATAATTAGGCTTATTGCGTTGTGGGGGGTTGTCAGTCTAGGGGTTAATACATTTATTATTAGGAGTGAGAGGGGGGATTGCGGATATAGGGGTATATGTGTCAGGCTTATTTTTGGGAGGCAGGTTAGACAGTTACGGGAGATTTAATATTTTAGTTAGTTTTTTTAGGCGCCGGCAGTTTCTAAAGTGCAGTAAGTCACTGGCGACTCCAGAAATTTGTAGTTACGCTCATTTCTGGACATCGCTAGTTTATCCGACTTACGGCACTTTAGCAACTGCCGGCACCATATATATAATACCCCGATGTGCGAGGTGAAACTACGGGCGGCGCAGGATCCCTCGCTTGCGCCGAAAACTACGCCGTGTATCGGATCGCGCCCCTAGATGTCTGCCTGTTTCTAAGCCACTATAGACAGCCTCTTAATCACATGATTTTTTATTTGCTTTTAACAACAGGAGACAGCTAGTTCATGTGGGCCATATAGACAACATTGTGTTCACGCCCGAGAAGTTATTTAAGATTTAGCACAACACAGTACTAAATGCAAGTCAATAGATAATAAATACAAAGGCATGTGGTCAGGGGAGCAGTCTGCAGAGGCTTAGATACAAGGTAATCACAGAGGTAAAAAGTATATTAATATAACTGTATTGGTTATGCAAAACTAGGGAATGGGTAATAAAGGGATTATCTATCTTTTAAAACATGACAATTCTATTGTAGACCCTTTAATATACTTTATAACCTCTAAATCTCCGCCTGTTTCTAAACCCCTGCAATCCACATCATATCTCAGGGCATTTTATTAGCTGTTCACAGCTACACAGTTCTAGTTCATGTGTGCCAGATAGATAACATTGTGCTCACTCCTGTGGAGTTGTTTATGAGTCAGCACTTATTGGCTAAAATGCAAGTCTGTACTGTAAAAAGCACTGAGATAAGTGGTAGCCTGCAGAGGCTTAGGTACGAGGTAATCACAGAGGTAAAAAGTATATTAATATAACAGTGTTGGTTATGCAAAACTAGGGAATGGGTAATAAAGGGACAATCTATCTTTTTTAAACAATAAAACATTTTAAGTAGACTGTCCCTTTAAGTAATATATGTACACATTCAATCTTCTAATATAGAGCTAAATACTGTATGTCTATACAATATATCTTTTTATATACAAATAAAGTACTATAGATCCATAAACTTTACACAGTACATAAATAAGCATTTACTCTATAAATGGTAAAACTATGCATTTTGAAAGCTTTATTTACTACACAATATTAGCTGGACTATATTTAATATATGTTTCCTGCTAGCTCATGCAAAACTGATGTTAGCAGTTTTTGTGCAAGGCCAGTACTAGTTCGGGACCTCTTACGACCACGCCGTGCCTGTCGACGTTCCGTCTGGCGCCTCATCCTTGGGGGGGGGGAACAGTGACTTCTCTGTGTCCCCTTTGTTGACATTTCTGGGTGGTCACATAAGTCACTCTATACAAGTTTAGATCAAGCACAAACAATTGTGTTAATTCTATTTTTTTTTATTTTTTTTTATCAGACAAACAAAATAGATCAAAACTTACTCCTGATCTGGCAGTTAGAGTAGTTAAAAAATGCTCATTGAAATAAGTATGTGATAATGATTTAGAATCAACATTTTTTCATATATACATTTTCATTCTGCAGCAAAAATCCTGAAAAGGATTCGTCACCTCCATGTCTGATATTAGATTTAGTGTCATTTTTGCATTTTGCTGCAAAATGATTATGAAAAATTGCAAATCAAAATCAAGTGTTCTAATTTGCTAGTGAAAGCCATTTTTGCTCTATTGGACCTAGCTAACTACGTGATTACCCCTGCAAAGGAGTTAAACACAGAGATAGAGTCCTGCTGGGAAGCTGCATGGCCGGTAAGCAAATTAGTTGGAGCAGTTGCACAACCAGCCAATCACGGTCCATGTTTTTCTCAGGAGGTACAATGATTGGGGTTCCTAAATCTTGGGCAGGACGTTACCTATTTGTTTAATTCTTTTGTAGACAAATCTATTTTCTTTTGTGGCTCAGACAGAACATACCATTTTTTTTGTAAAGTTTCCAATTTTCTTCTAATGTCAAATTTGTTTTGTTCTCATGGTATTCTTTGTTGAAGAGATACCTAGGTAGGCATCTGAAGCACTACATGACAGGAAATAGTGCTGCCCTCTAGTTCTCTTGCAAATGGATAACATTATTGCAAAACTGCTGCCATATAGAGGTCCAGACATGTGCACACTCCTGAGCTTATGTCCCTGCTTTTCAACAAAAGATACGAAAAGAACAAAGAGAATTTGATAATAGAAGTAAAATAGAACTTTGATTAAAGTTGCATGCTCTATCTGAATCATGAAAGTAAAATGTGGGGTTTTAAGGGATATGAAACCCAAATTTGTATTTCCTTATTTAGATAGAGAATACAATTTTTAAAAAGTTTCCAATTCTATTATCAAATTTGCTTCATTCTCATGTTATTCTTTGTTGAAGAGAGATATCTAAATAGGTAGCGGGCACATGCCTGAAGCACTACATGACAGGAAATAGTACTGCCATCTAGTGTTCTTGGTAATTTATAACATTGTTGCAAAACTGCTGCCATATAGTACTATAGGCACGTGCACACTCCTGAGCTTACATCCCTGCTTTTCAACAAAGGTTAACAAGAAAACAAAGAAAATTTGATAATCGGAAAGTTGTTTAAAATGTTATATTCTATCTGAATGCAGTGTTTTATGTTCCTTTAACTGTGGACTTTGTAGAAACATCACCAGATACATTTTTAAAAAGGATTGTAATCACCTCTACCGATAGGTTAGATAAAGCATCACATGCTCTGAGGCAGTGTTTCTCAACCGACGTTCCTCAAGTAGTCCCCAACAGTCCAGATTTTCATTATAGTTGAACTAGAGCACAGGTGAAATAATCAGCTGATCGGTAACCATGGTTACTAACCTGCTCTCACCCATCAGCTAATTATTTCACCTATGCTCTAGTTCAGCTGTAATGAAAACCTGACCTGTTGGGGGTATGTGAGGAACCGCCGTTGAGAAACACTGATCTAACATATTACAGCACGTTGTTTCTGCATTACAATATCTTTTTAAAATGTATTTGAACCAAAAAAATAATTGGGAGCTGCCGTCTTGACAATAAAAAAGAACCATTACATTTTTGTCAGTATTGTGTTTATGCCAAGGATAGGGTGACCATATTGCCGCTTTACAAAGGGACACGTGTGAAAAATACATGTCATGGCTTTTTCCAGGCTGTTTAAAGAAATTTTCTATACAAGAACCCTGACATATGTATTTTTCATATGTGTCCCTTTTTAAAGCGGCAATATGGTCACCCTAGCCAAGGATCACCTATGGCGCTTGTGCACCTGCAGTGCTTAAATAAGACAATTCACTTGTCATTTGTTTGAGATAAATCATTTAAGTTATTCACTGACTTTGATTTTATTTTCATCAATAATGAGTTATTTCTATGTTGTTGTACAAAGGCAGATGCAGTTTCTATTGGTTCATTTCATTTCTCATGTATTTTCTTGCATGGAATCGATCAAACAACTCTACTGTGAACAAATATCTCATTCACACACATTACAGTTTTCTCTGCCTCTCAATCTACTGTAGCCGTTTTTTATTCTTTTTAAAGGGACACTCCAGCCAAAATTATAATCCACATGGATGCATTTCAGTTTTGAATAGAAGCATTTGTGTAATGTACATGTATTAGCCAAAATGCTTTTAATAAAAGCTATAGCTGTTTCAATTGCGTATTTAGGTATGCACCGTGCGCCATCATTTTAAACACAGCACTTGCACAGAGCACCTAAGGTTATGATTTGCTGACATGATACAAGCCCCACTGGTGCTCGGAGCAGCTGCACTATTTAAAATACTGATGCACTGGGAATATCTAGCTATGCTTCACATGCACGTGCCGAGAAAAATGTTAACACTAGAGTAGTGATGACTTTTACTAGAAGCATTTTTGCCAATACATTTATATTGCAAATATATTTCTATTCAAAGATGTCATTCGACTTTGTGCAATTCAATTTTGACCGGAATGTCCCTTTAAGCCGAGTTCCTTTAACACATTCTATCCCGTACACAAAAAGGAGAGCAGCTGTGACACGGAGGAAAAAAAGTATCTCATAGGATTTAGCAGTGCAGAATATGAAGTATGCTGGGCTATTAAAAAGAGCATAAAACACACAAAAAAATGTCACGATTCAGATAGAACATATAATTTTAAACAACTTTCCAATTTACTTCTATCATCGAAATGTCTTTGTTTTCTTGTTATCCTTTGTTGGAAATCGGGAAAGTAAGTTCAGGAGTGTGCATCTGTTTGCAGCACTTTATGGCAGAAGTTTTGCAACAATGTTATACATTAGCACTATTCCTGTTATGTAGTGCTCCATACATGCACGCTACCTACCTAGATATCTCTTCAAAAAAGAATAACAAGAGAACAAAGCAAATTTGATAATAGGAGTAAATTGGAAACTTTTTTTAAATTGTATTCTCTATCTGAAACAGGAAAGAGAAATTTTGGGTTTCATGTCGCTTTAACTACATAATCTTGCTTCAAACTACATTTCAGCAAATTCACCCTAGAATTATACTAGCATTATAATTATTAAATAATCATTAAATAATAATCTAAGTATCTATATATCTGTCTAATTATATAAGGCTTATAATTCCCATTATTATAGATAATTAACTATTTGTCACAGGGGGCTACAGAAATACAGTGCATCCTTCTATTGTAACCAAAGTGTTAATAGATCTTGTTTATTATGTCAGAAAAAAAAACAAATGGTTAAGTCATGCATTTTAAAACTAGGCACAGGGGCACTACGTCTGTACAGAGAGCTGGACAAGAATGATTAATAAATATGACCCAATATATTTGCATGCATTGAGAGATGTGGAATACCTACAGCACACAGTTAAGTCATAACCTTCTGTGGCACACACTGCTGATTAACACTTTAACAGCTCCTGCTTTTTAACAACTGTTTTTTTCTGTAACTGGGTATTACTTATACAAGGTATGTAACTGGGCTATTGCACATGTTGTGATAAAGTATATAAGTCAGTACTCTGTGTTTTGCTGCTACAGTCAGTAGCTATGGGGTTAAAATGATAAATCCCTGGCTGGGTGGTGTTTAGGACCCTGTAGGCATATTCACTGAATTGGTTAGGGTTTGGGAAAAGGAGGGGGGAGATGGTGAGGGTTGTTGTAGAGAGCCTGTCAGTCAGGGAGTGTGCAAGAGTATGTGTGTGTGAGTGCTGGGGAGGAGTGACTTAAGTGGGCAGTGTCATTTAACAATTCACACCATCAGGGGGAGATATTTAACATGCTTTGGAGAACAGCATATTAAGGAGTGAGTAGCAGTAGAGAACACACAGTCTGCTTGCAAGCTCTTTTGAGAGCAGGGTGCGAAGCAGGTACAGCAGAAAAAGGAAACCCCTGCAAAGCACCTGTACCCGGGAGTCAAATCCAAAGCAGAAGACAGACTGGACATCACACCTGCAAAGCCAGTCTAAGGCAGCATCTCTCCTAAATTCTGCTATTCATCAGCTTCCATCTGGTCACTGTAGAAGGAAACAGAGGCAAAACCCTGGGGCCATGAGAGGCAGAATGGTGCAGATCATGGTGAACTCTGAAGGACATCTGGCTATAAGAAGCCATTTGGCAATGTGATATTACTCTGACAGCTTTTGAATTTATTCAACTCACCATACAGAATTATGCTAGAGGCTTTAAAGCTTTCCTCCTCCTACTAAGCAACACTATTTCATTTGCACCCAAAGACTATTCTTTCCCAGCAAGAAGAGAGAGAGAGAGAAAAAAGCAGAAGCCTAGCTCTGAAAGGACCCCCCTGCCTACAGAAACACAGCTCCGTGTGTATGGTGTGCAATTGCTCTATCTGCCTTTTCATCTGCTCTTAAAAAAAAAAAAGACTTGCAAGCATTTCCATAAAGGCTTGAGCCAGAAGAATTATGACAAACCTCTAATTCACACACAACAGAAACCCAGGATAAAAGGCTCTCAATATAACAGTCCTTCATAAAGGATTCATTCAAAATAAAGGGAGTGTAAAAATATCTGTGTAAAAGATGAAGTCCTGTCCTCAAGCTCAGCTTGATCTCTTCTGGGATATAAGGACAGTCTAAAAAAAGAGGCAATTATGATTTTTTAGGTTGCAAAGTATCCATTTAAAAATAACTATATATTTCATTACACATTATATGCTTTGGAGGACCCAGTCGTGTAATATATCTATGCCTCTAATTTTCCAAGCTTAAAGGATTCATTTTAATTATTTTTATTTCTCTGGCTCCAGTCGCATGCCTGACTGTGTCACAAAGTCTAGACAACTTGTCCTGGATGTCACCATGGGGATGGAGACAAGACCTCTGTGAATTTTTATATCCTGAGAGCCAGCTACAGAGTAAGAGCAAAAAGGGGGTTAAAGTGAGAGCTGGGTAAAGGGGTGAATGTCTTCCCTGCATAAGGACACAGCTACCTCTGTTAGTAACTTCCTGGCTTCACCAGACTGGAGATCACATACAGTATATCCATCTGTGTGAGTGTGTGTCACAAACACCACTGATCTATTTAAAGCATCTTCTCTGGACTTTGTATCTATTTCTGAGCTCTGCTAAGCAGGCCAGGGAGAGAATATAAGTATTTTGTTTTGGGAAGAAGCTTTTACCAGAACCCATGTGTCTGCCTTGTGCTCCAACATTTTAAATTACCCTGTGGAATACCGCTGTTTATTGATCTGCTACCCAGAAATTGATTAAGTATTGATAAAAAGGGTGGGAGGGGGTGGGAGCACATTGATCTATACTGAAGTGGGTGTTAAACATGATGAAGAGGATAAATCTTTCGGAGGCTGTTCTGCTTTGCTCCTGCTTGTTTTTAGTCCACCGTCAGGGATCCTGTCAGCCTTACCTTAGGCTTAGACCCTCTCCTAGTGAACACTTACCTGTCAAGGATATTATTGAGCAACCAGACCCTGAGCAAGATCCAAAGGAGCAAGACTTAGATGAGAGGACATTGAGAAAGAAGCTTGGAAGCAACTTTGATCCCAACTTCATGGCAGTGGTTATGTATAGCAGTGTCAATGCATCCAGCCAGGACTCACTGACCAAATCTAAGAGCCTTGGTTCACTACCTATGGAGTTGAAGAAAATGGACCTTAGTGAGGCACCTTATGGTGGTAGGATAAGGATAGGAAAGAAGGCTCGCAGGAAGTTCTTGCAGTGGTTGTGGGCTTATACCTACTGCCCAGTGCTGTATACCTGGAAGGATCTGGGAGTGAGGTTTTGGCCAAGGTTCATCAAGGAGGGAAATTGTTTCTCAGAAAAATCTTGTTCTTTCCCAGAGGGTATGTACTGCAAACCTATTAAGTCAGTTACTAAGACTTTCTTACGGTGGTACTGTCAAGGATGGTCAAGACAAAGGTATTGCACATGGATACCTGTGCAATACCCTATAATATCAGAATGTAAGTGCTCCTGCTAACTGTTAATTCAAAATTAAAAGACTGAACAGAGATGGAGGAAATAATGGTTATCTTTAACTGATTAATTGCAAGTAACCTGGTGCTCTGTTGACACTGTTTTTGAGGGTCATGCAGAATGAATGGTGGATATACTTTTTTTAGCAACTGAACTGGCTAAAGAGAAAAGAATAATGTTGAAGTTATAAGATGCCATATATCCTCTTTTCGGTCTGCAGTCAATTTGAGGTTAAATGGACATTAACGCTTTCTTTTCTGAAGAGACCAGAGGCAATAGGAGAATAAAGGGAATTATTGTCATAAATTAAGCTTTGCTTTTTCTTGAATTAATAGCCAAGTCATAAAGTATTTGAAGAGACATATACCTATTGAAGTGTTATCCCCTATCCTTGCACTGTTGTCTACTATAAATATTGATATTATTATAACTATGTATATTATTTTTGAAACATACAGAGCTAAGCACCTCCAACCAGATTTTTATTTTTATATGTAATATAGCTTTTTAACATTATTATGATTAGAACAAAACAGAAAAAGGGAATATAAATGGACAGCAGTTTTTTTTGTATATAAAAATATTTTTTTGTTTTAAAGAAGAGATATTAATAATAATAATGTTGTAATTTTCTCTTTACTGTTGCTAACTGTATTTTATTTTATTATTTTTTTCATTGGGGGGGGGGTTGTATTATAAAATACATATGGACCACACATTTTTAATCAATCCTGATACACAGAGAGATGTGGGGTAAGGGTGAGATGTGGGGTAAGGGTGAGATGTGGGGTAAGGGTGGGAGAAAGTGGTTTCTATCCCTTTAATTTAATCCCTGCATTGACAGGGAGTTCTGCAATGCATTACTGCTGCCCACCGTCTATCATATATTGCTCAAAATCTGAAATTTCAATATTTTAACTAATATGCAGATCAGTTTAGTTTTTTTTTTTTTTTAAATATTGATAATAATATTAATAATGATCAGAAAATAAACAGTATGAATGTTTTAATGTCCTACAGATGTTTATAACAGAGTGATATTCTTTTTCTTTATATGTACATGTATATAAACAAATATATATATATATATATATATATATATATATATATATATATATATATATAGTTGTTGTATGACACATGAGTCAGGATATAAAGTTTTAATTTATTTTACTGTTTGTATAGTTTAAAAAAAAAAAAAAAGAAGAAAAAAGATGTTATCGAAAAAAATAATGGTCATGTTTACTTGAATATTCCGTGTAAATAAAATTGAATTGAGTACGGAAATCGGAACCCAGGCATTTCTAGCAATAAACTAAAATAAATATTTGGTGGTTCCAAGATTCTTGTGAAAAAAAAAAAATCTGTGTGTCATCTTTTTGCTATATCATACATTTCCCTTTGGGTTAAAGCAAGCTTGTCTAACATATGGCCCCAGGGCAAACGTACGGTCCTCACAAGACATTTTAGTTTGCTCTACCCTTCTGCAAACTGAATCCTGCATGTGTTACAGAGAGGAATTTTGCAGTAATTTGATCTTATTAGCAATATTCTTATGCTAGCAGTGTACTGATTTAGGGAGAGGACACAAGAATAAAATAAACTAGTAGGTAAATCATTACATATAATTTACTGATCTTATTTCAAAGTTGTTCATAAATATATTTGCTTAGATTAATAGTAATTCTAAAATCTGCTCTCCCAATCTGCAAGTGAAACAAAGTCCAATGTGGCCCCTTTAAAAAAATAAGTTGGAAATGAAAATAATTCTAATTTGGTCTTCTGGTCTCAAACAGGAGCAAAATGAAATTCAATAAAATTGAGTAGAAATCATAAATGTTTCAGGGCAGTTTTCTGGTTAGGTAAAATATACTTTCAAATATATTACTTCATTTTTGCAGCCAGAAAATTAGAAAAAATGAGCCACAACTTATTGCACTGCACTAACTGTGAATGTATTCAGGGCTACATATTGTAAAGCTATGGGGGTCTTACATCAAAGTCTCTTGCAACAAACAGCCCCAGACTGACCTAGTTTAAAAAAAAAGCAGTGAAAGCAATTGTTTTGTTTGAGAATTTGTTTGTGTCCCTAATAAAATTTTAAGGAATAGATAGATAGATAGATAGATAGATAGATAGATAGAACAATAGATGTTGATAGATAGATATAATATAGATAAATACACAGATAGATGATAGATAGATTAGATAGATGGATGGATGGATAGATAGATAGATACATAGATAGAAGATAGATGGATAGACAGATAGAATGACAGTCAGATTGGATAGATATATAGATAGATGATAGATAGATGATTGATAGATAGATTAGATATATAGAAGATAGACAGACAGATAGACAGACAGATTAGAAAGATAGAAAATAGATAGATAGATAGATAGATAGATAGATAGATAGATAGATGGAAGACAGGCAGACAGATTAGATAGATAGATAATTGACAGATCAGATAGATAAAATATAGATAGACATATAGATGATAGATAGAAAAATAGATAGATCAAGAGAGAGGGAGCGAAGAGTTTTTTTCACAACTGAGAGTAATGCTAAATTCTGAGGATAGTGTACCTTAAAATAAAAAATCCAAACTTTTTGTTATAACTGCTATGTCTAATCTGGCTTCCTTATTCCAAGCTACTCCGCTTCAACTGCCCATTTACAACACACATTGTTGCATTTCTCTGCAACTCAATAATCCAGATAATGTAAATGCGGATCTAGCCCTGTGTTTATACGTAGATGAAGCCAATTTAAACATTCTTTAAACTGAGGCACATATTCTTTAGTTTCAGATAAAAAAAATTCCAACGGTTGTTCGCTGGTCTGGTGAGTGAAAAATGTTAGAATATGGACACTCATTGAAAATGTTTAAAATGATTAAAATGTGTCATTTTTTTGTTTAGATTGTCTAGGATTTCTCTGTGCCTCAATTATCAAACATTTTAAAGTTGTTCTTCTGGTTCAGCCTAAGGCCCGGGGTCCACATTGTGATCGTCCAGAAATATCTGCCCGACTCCTCACTTTACCAGACTGTGTAATGTTTGTACATGAACCATAGAGCGCAGGGGCTGCTTAAGTGCAGCACATGGTGTATGATATTATAGTGAAGCATTTGGCAGTGATCCCACTACTGTAGCTGTCTCAGTTTGCAATACGCAGACAGCTCAACTGTACGTCCCATCCATACTGATGGAGTTGGGAGAGGGTGCACTCATCTGCTCTACAATTCTCATCATTCCTGTCTTGTGGCGGGATTTAAAGTGTATATGTTTCCAGCACTGTTGGTATGTGTAGTACTGTAATAGAATAAGCAATGTCATATACCTTACACTGCTCACCTGTTGTTTCTTTGTACAGAAACACACACATATATATATATTTTATTTTATTTATTTCTGAGTTTTTGAAATGTGAAAGAATATATTGTTTTTCGGTCATTTGAAAAAAGGTTAGACACCCACATTAGGATGCACAGTAACATCCTACATGTGTGTATATGTGTACATGTGTGTGTGTTTCTGTGTGCGTATGTGTGTGTGCGTGTATGTGTGCATGTGTATGTTTGTGTGTGTGTGCTTGTATGTGTGTGCCCGCGTGCGTGTATGAGTGTGCCCGCGTGCGTGTGTGTGTATGCACGTGTATGTATGTGTGTGTGTGCGTATATGTGTGTGTGTGTAGGTGTCTGTGTGTGTATGTGTGTCTATGTATGTGTGTGTGTGTGCGTATATGTGTGTGTGCATACGTGTATATGTGTGGGTGTATATTTGTGTATGTATGTGTCTGTGTGTGTATGTGTCTGTGTGCATGCATGTATATGCGTATGTAGGTGTCTGTGTGTGTGTGTGCGTATATGTGTGTGTGCATACGTGTATATGTGTGGGTGTATATTTGTGTATGTATGTGTCTGTGTGTGTATGTGTCTGTGCATGCGTGTATATGCGTATATGTGTGTGTAGGTGTCTGTGTGTGTATGTGTGTCTATGTATGTGTGCTTGCATGTATATGTGTGTATGTGTGTGTGTACGCAGGCATGTGCATGTTTCTATATATATATAAATGTGTGTATATTTATATATAGATTCATATACACACAGTCTCATATTTGTAAAACATATTTATTTTTCTAGATTGCCCACTTAAACTTAAAATGTAATCTGTAAAAGCACAATGGATCTGTGAATCGTTTTGTATTAAAGTGAAACATAACCCTAATAAATATTAATGAAGTCTTTCAATTATATAATTGGGAGCTAAAATAAACAACATGTTTTTAATAAAATCTACTTGAGAGGCCATAGAGAAAATACTGAGACATCTTAAATTTGTGCATCACAAGGTTTAGTGAATAAAGGCCACACTTAAAGGGACATTATACACTCATTTTTTCTTTGCATAAATGTTTTGTAGATGATCTATTTATATAACCCATAAAGTTTTTAAAAAAAATAAATTTATAGTTTTGCTTATTTTTAAATAACATTGCTCTGATTTTCAGACTCCTAACCAAGCCCCAAAGTTTTATGTGAATACTGTCAGCTACCTTCTCCAGCTTGCTCCTGTTTGTGTAAAGGGTCTTTTCATATGCAAAAGAAGGGGGAGGGGGGAGTGTCTTATTTGCCACTTGCAGTGGGCTTTCCAACTACCTTTTCAACAGAGCCAAACTGACAGCTTCTAAGTAAGTTTTTAAACAGTTTTATACTGGATTTTTATATCCGTATCTGTGCATCTTATTCTTTATAGTAGTGTCTATTACATGCAGTTATATGAAAATGAGTGTATACTGTCCATTTAAGGATCCAGATGCTAACCACCCTGTGTGCCTTTTCTTGAATTGATCACAATTTATGTAAAATAATATTTTTTCACACCTCAATTAGCCCTCTGACTTCTAAGATCATAGCTCATCATTTTGTTTATTTTGCAGAATATATTTCTACATATAATACTTAATCATCTTGAATAATTCATGCAACAGGTTTTTAAATGTCAGTAAGTCACATTTTTCCACAAACTTTTTAAAATACAGGTTTTTAATGTTACCCTAAATATAGGAACTGTGTCTAATTTGCTACTACAAGGAGAACAACGCCCCCACCCCGCCCAAAAAAAAATAATAGTATCAATATATTACACAGCATCCTGAAATGCAAAGAAAAATCTACAAACAAGCTGTTTTAGTCTTTTTTTAACACTGAGATCATAATCTCTATTTGCAGCTAGGTGGCGATCTCTGAGCACGCTGTGCTGATAAGCACGTTATTATGCACTAGCTGACTGACAAACTAGCGGACTATGGTTATGTACTAATCAATATCTACATATGCTCTGAGACCAGAATAACAAGTTATAAGGGCTCAAAGATATGAGGTCTCAGGTTTTAGAAAAAAAAATGTATGTGCTTTTACATAGGGATCCATAGGAACACACGTATAAATATATATATATATATAAAAGAGATGTTGTCAGCACTTCCAGTGTTACCAATAAGAGGGGTGGTGACAGTGATCTGAATATATAAGTACCTATCAGGCCACTGGTGCAAGGGGAAAAGTAGTAAACTTAAACTATATTCAGCAACAAAATACAAAGCTATTCCTATCCAGCACTAACCAATCCCTATCTATATAAATGGATATGCATCCTAAAAAGTGTCAAACCTTGCAATAGCACAAAAATGTAAATATATATAAAATGATACTGTGAAACAGTCATATACTACCCAGAAAGGAGCATAAAAAGAGTGTTTCATTTGGAATAACACAAGGAGGTCATAAATAACAACCCAATGGATCATCTCACAATTCCTATCATAGTGCACTATGACAATTTTTCAGCAGCTGGAAAATCATATAAACTCAATAAAAATTCACTCAACACAAATAATTCTGAATGAAAAATAAATAATGTCTAAATAATATAAAGCCTGGTCAAATTCACAGGGCAATCCTGAAAGTTCCAATTCAATGGTGTAGGAGAGAAATCCAAAAAGTTCTCTTTTAGTAATCTTGGGTGCAACTTGATATTACTAACAACCTGCAGTATGGTTACTGTTTTCAACATGCTTGAACTCTGTTCATGTCAGCAAGATCCGCTGTAGCGGTAAGTATTAGTCAGTCCTTAGCAATTAACAACAAACACTGTGTAAAGTAGCGTGTTCCGCCGTAGCGGTTATACTTGCGATTACCGTATTGCTATTGAGCCATTTTGATTCAACCGAGGCCTATTTTCACTCAGTCTATCATACATGATGTAAGGAACTTTTTGGATTTCTCTCCTACACCATTGAATTGGAACTTTCAGGATTGCCCCGTGAATTTGAACAGGCTTTATATTATTTAGATTATTTAGACATTACTTTATATTATTTAGATTATTTAGACATTACTTTATATTATTTAGATTATTTAGACATTACTTTATATTATTTAGATTATTTAGACATTACTTTATATTATTTAGATTATTTAGACATTACTTTATATTATTTAGATTATTTAGACATTACTTTATATTATTTAGATTATTTAGACATTACTTTATATTATTTAGATTATTTAGACATTACTTTATATTATTTAGATTATTTAGACATTACTTTATATTATTTAGATTATTTAGACATTACTTTATATTATTTAGATTATTTAGACATTACTTTATATTATTTAGATTATTTAGACATGATTTATTTTTCATTCAGAATTATTTGTGTTGAGTGAATTTTTATTGAGTTTATATGATTTTCCAGCTGGTGAGAAATAGTCATAGTGCACTATGATAGGAATTGCGAGATGATCCATTGGGTTGTTATTTATGACCTCCTTGTGTTATTCCAAATGAAACACTCTTTTTATGCTCCTTTCTGGGTAGTATATGACTGTTTCACAGTATCATTTTATATATATATTTACATTTTTGTGCTATTGCAAGGTTTGACACTTTTTAGGATGCATATCCATTTATATAGATAGGGATTGGTTAGTGCTGGATAGGAATAGCTTTGTATTTTCTTGCTGAATATAATATAATATAATATATATATATATATATATATATACAGGGAGTGCAGAATTATTAGGCAAATGAGTATTTTGACCACATCATCCTCTTTATGCATGTTGTCTTACTCCAAGCTGTATAGGCTCGAAAGCCTACAACCAATTAAGCATATTAGGTGATGTGCATCTCTGTAATGAGAAGGGGTGTGGTCTAATGACATCAACACCCTATATCAGGTGTGCATAATTATTAGGCAACTTCCTTTCCTTTGGCAAAATGGGTCAAAAGAAGGACTTGACAGGCTCAGAAAAGTCAAAAATAGTGAGATATCTTGCAGAGGGATGCAGCACTCTTAAAATTGCAAAGCTTCTGAAGCGTGATCATCGAACAATCAAGCGTTTCATTCAAAATAGTCAACAGGGTCGCAAGAAGCGTGTGGAAAAACCAAGGCGCAAAATAACTGCCCATGAACTGAGAAAAGTCAAGCGTGCAGCTGCCAAGATGCCACTTGCCACCAGTTTGGCCATATTTCAGAGCTGCAACATCACTGGAGTGCCCAAAAGCACAAGGTGTGCAATACTCAGAGACATGGCCAAGGTAAGAAAGGCTGAAAGACGACCACCACTGAACAAGACACACAAGCTGAAACGTCAAGACTGGGCCAAGAAATATCTCAAGACTGATTTTTCTAAGGTTTTATGGACTGATGAAATGAGAGTGAGTCTTGATGGGCCAGATGGATGGGTCTGTGGCTGGATTGGTAAAGGGCAGAGAGCTCCAGTCCGACTCAGACGCCAGCAAGGTGGAGGTGGAGTACTGGTTTGGGCTGGTATCATCAAAGATGAGCTTGTGGGGCCTTTTCGGGTTGAGGATGGAGTCAAGCTCAACTCCCAGTCCTACTGCCAGTTTCTGGAAGACACCTTCTTCAAGCAGTGGTACAGGAAGAAGTCTGCATCCTTCAAGAAAAACATGATTTTCATGCAGGACAATGCTCCATGACACGCGTCCAAGTACTCCACAGCGTGGCTGGCAAGAAAGGGTATAAAAGAAGAAAATCTAATGACATGGCCTCCTTGTTCACCTGATCTGAACCCCATTGAGAACCTGTGGTCCATCATCAAATGTGAGATTTACAAGGAGGGAAAACAGTACACCTCTCTGAACAGTGTCTGGGAGGCTGTGGTTGCTGCTGCACGCAATGTTGATGGTGAACAGATCAAAACACTGACAGAATCCATGGATGGCAGGCTTTTGAGTGTCCTTGCAAAGAAAGGTGGCTATATTGGTCACTGATTTGTTTTTGTTTTGTTTTTGAATGTCAGAAATGTATATTTGTGAATGTTGAGATGTTATATTGGTTCCACTGGTAAAAATAAATAATTGAAATGGGTATATATTTGTTTTTTGTTAAGTTGCCTAATAATTATGCACAGTAACAGTCACCTGCACACACAGATATCCCCCTAAAATAGCTATAACTAAAAACAAACTAAAAACTACTTCCAAATCTATTCAGCTTTGATATTAATGAGTTTTTTGGGTTCATTGAGAACATGGTTGTTGTTCAATAATAAAATTAATCCTCAAAAATACAACTTGCCTAATAATTCTGCACTCCCTGTATATATATATGCATGCATTTCTATACATATGTATATATGTATTATATGTGTGTATATATATATATATATATATATATATATATATATATATATATATATGTATTTATATGTGTATATATGTATGTATATGTGTATATATGTATTTATATATGTATATATGTATTTATATGTGTATATATGTATGTATATATGTATTTATATATGTATATATGTATTATATGTGTATATATATATATATATATATATATATATATGTATTTATATGTGTATATATGTATGTATATGTGTATATATGTATTTAAATATGTATATATGTATTTATATGTGTATATATGTATGTATATATGTATTTATATATGTATATATGTATTTATATGTGTATATATGTATTTATATATGTATATATGTATTTATATGTGTATATATGCGTTTACAGACATATATAAACGTATAAATACAGATATACATATGTATAGAAATATATACACATATCTCAATACAATCCTGCGCTCATGTTTCTGCGAGCTGGTGGGTGTAATTTCTTTTGTTCAAAACGAGGCTCCATTAAAGTCTACGGGGGAGTACGATCCTGGGGTCGCAACTTTGCAGAGCCCTTTTTTTCTGCACATGGATGCGACCGCGAGAGTGCAAAAGTTTGCGTAATGGTAAAAAAAGTTGAGCGCAGATAAAGCACTTGTGGGAGTGCAAATTTGCACTCCACTCGTAGCCTAAACCTTAGTATTGCCAAATGCATTGCAATGGATCTTTTATATATTTACTGTTGCTTAATTTTTACCACAAGTTGTTTGTGTACAACAACCTACATAATTCTATAGGGAAGGGTGACATATAGCTTGATGTTATTGTAATGTAGACATGTGCACAGCAGAAAAGTTTGTTTCGGTTAGTTTCAGACCGATTCGGATTTTTTGGAATTTAGTTTCGGATCGATTCAAATTCAGATAAATTCGGATGTATTAGTTTTGATTAATAAATTCGGAAGTCCGGTATGTGTTATGTTGATTCAGATGGTTCCAAGTTATACAATTTCACTGTTCTATCTCACTAAATCTCACTAAATTTCATTTTTATACTGAATTGTGATTAGTCCATGGCCATTTGAATGTAACGAATAAATCCAAACTAATTCGGATTTATTCATTACAAATGCATTCGGATTAGTTTCGTTTCGTTGCTAGGGTAATTGGGAAATTCGAATCGATTTGAATCTCCGAATTTGGCAAATTAGTCCGAATTTCGATTTGGAATGAAAAAAAAAATGCAAATGTATATTGTAATTCATCAATAATCCCACGCTGCACCTCTGCTCCTCAACCTTTAGCAACACAAGAAGTGCTCACCCGTGTTAATCATCAGACATATGAGAGCTAAAGGTGGCATGTAGGTGTCAAGATTCATCTTTCATTATTCAGATATAACATGAAATTTTAAAAAACAAAAAACGCTCCACTATGCTACAGAAAATATTTTTTAAAAATGGCTATTTCTGAACAAAGGGGGATCCCAGAGAAACTTTTACAAACATTTGTGCCATGATTGTACAAACAGTATGTAAATAATTTTTGTGAGAAACCCAAAGTTTGTGAAAAAAGTACAATTTGTTTTTTTATTTGATCGCATTTGGCGGTGAAATGGTAGCATGAAATATACCAAAATGGGCCTAGATCAATACCTTGGGTTGTCTACTTAAAAAATATATATACAGTTGATAAATAAATAAAAAAAAAAACAAGGCTCATTCCCCAGTTTTGCATAACCAACACAGTTATATTAATATACTTTTTACCTCTGTGATTACCTTGTATCTAAGCATCTTCTGACAGCCACCTGATCACATGATTTTTTATTTATTATTTATTGATTTGTATTTAGTACTGTATTGTGTGATAAATTTTAAATAACTCCTTGGGCATGATCACAATGTTATCTATATGGCTACATGAACTAGCAGTCTACTGTTGTGAAAAGCAAATAAAAAGCATGTGATAAGAGGCAGTCTGTAGTGGCTTAGAAACAGGCAGAAATTTAGAGGTTTAAATGTTAAGTATATTAATATCAATTGTTGTGCAAAGCTGGAGAATGTGTGGTAAAGGCGTTATTTATCTTTTTAAATAATAACAATTTTAGTGTGGACTGTCCCTTTAAATAGGCAAGGCACCAATGCGTAGGTCATATTACATCATGCAGGGCCAGATTACAAATGACGGGATAGCTAAATTTTTTGTTCGCAAGCTAACTGCACTCAAAGTAAAATTTGAATGCGGCCAGATTAGTACAATTATTACAAGTAAAAAGTTAGCAGAAGAGCGAAAGTCTGATGAATGCTGACTTCAGGACTTTGGATACTGCGACAGAGAGAAAAGGACAATAAAGTCAAAATTTAAATTTAGTGATTCCGATAGCGCAGGCAGTTTTAAATAAATTTCCAATTGACTTCTATTCTCAAATTTGCGTTGTTCTCTTGATATCCTTTTGTGTACATTAAACCAAGGTTTGGAAAATCAGGTCTTAAGGTTCTGGATATTGGCAAGCTAATACACTGGCAGTGTGTCACTTTTTTTGAAAGATGTTTATAAGGCAATAAATGATTGTGTGGTCAAGAACAGGCCAACTTTGTCACCAGATAAGCAGAACCATGCATCAGCACTCAGGTATAATCCAAGAGTCAAAAGCTAGGCCAAAGTTCAATACCAGATTATACGTCAGGAACCAAACATTACAGCAGATGGAGCAGAAGTTCTGTTCCAGTAGTAGAAAGCCAGCAGATCAGTCTTCAGTTCCGGTGCTGACAAGGGTAATGCTTGTAACGTAAACCAGGACGTAAAACAGAAGTCAAGACCAGGAAAGTAGTTTGGAAACAAAAAAACGCCAGGACTTCTATGAGAATAACCAAGCACCTGACTTGTGTCAACAGGGGCCTTTTAACTCCTCCTACATAGGTCTTGAAGCCAAAACCACTGAAGGGTCACTTCCGACATCCAGGTTACAAATAGTGATACCTTTATAGTGGGCATCACAGTTAGCCATGTTTATAGAAGAAGCCTCTTAAATAACTTCATATTCAGGCCAAGAGAATCCTAATTCTGAAGCAAGTAAAAATCAACAATTTGAAAGTATTCCAATGCTGAAAGCAGTTATAGGGGCCCATTTATCAAGCTCCGAACGGAGCTTGAAGGGCCGTGTTTCTGACGAGTCTTCAGACTCGCCAGAAACACCAGTTATGAAGCAGCGGTCTAAAGACCGCTGCTCCATAGCCCTGTCCGCCTGCTCTGATGAGGCGGACAGGAATCGCCGGAAATCAACCCGATCGAGAACTGTAAAAGAAGTGTTCTAAGGCCGGATTGGCCTACCAGGATACCAGGAGATTTCCCGGTGGGCTGCAGCAGCTGGGGCTGGAAAGCTACAATTTAAAAGGGTTATTAATGGATGCAATTGGACTTTAGAGTGCATATAACAACAATCTGGGACTTTTTTTTAATACAAACTAATATAATATAATTCTGAAACAAAATATTGGAAGAAAGAGTATCCCAGTAATCCCCTTTGAGAAAAATGGAGTGTGTGCATTATACTGAGTCAATGGAAAATAATGCTGGTCTTCAAATTTTTGCAGGGCTGTTTTTTATTCCCAGTCCGGCCCTGTTCAGTCCATACATTGTTAGCCTACTTACTATAATTGGCTCCCATGGGTTTTTCCTTCCTTCCATCCTCTAAGCACATGTCATAGTAATCCCTACAATGAGCAATTCAAAACATATCGCTGCACATTTTCACACAATCTCCCTTTTAAACATAGATATCAAAATGTATATATAATGATGCAAATGTATGCATTAATACAATAATACTATACCTTCATAAGGTTTAATACTATACCTTCATAAGGTTTAATACTATACCTTCATAAGGTTTAATACTATACCTTCATAAGGTTTAATACTATACCTTCATAAGGTTTAATACTATACCTTCATGAGAAAGCTAAGTTGCACAACATATCTCATACACCCTATTACACACTGGTAAACAAGGCTTTGATAGGCTTAACTGAACTTTACATCAATGCACTCTGACAGCATCATCTTCGCAAAAAAAATATATATATTTGCATTTCACTTGTTTACCTCAGCTTTATGACATCCTTTATTAAAGGGACAGTCAACACCAAAATACTTATTGTTTAAAAAGATAGATAATGCCTTTACTACCCATTTCCCAGCTTAGCACAACTAACATTCACCTAGATTACAAGTTGTGCGTTCGTGTTTTAACGCTGAAGAAAATGGCCATTTCAGCGTTAAAACAGCAACGCAGCCATTACAAGTCTTGTCGGTATAACTGTACCGCAAGCCTTTTAACCTGTAACGCAACGTCAGTCCCGCACTCATAAAAATGACGTTTTTTTTATGGGACTTCCATAGCGCTGCCAATACGAGTTTTGAGATGAGGTTAAAAAGCTTGCGTTACACCCTATAACGACAAGTTCCATATCGCCATCTGAGAGCAGTAGTTATGAGTTTTACGCAGCAAAACTGTTACATAAAACTTATAATTAAACATAACTACCTATTAACCCCTAATCTGAGGCCCTCCTGCATTGCAAATACTATATTAAAGTTATTAACCCCTAATCTGCCACTAATAAAATGTATTAACCCCTATTTGGCCGCTCCCCAAAATCGTCACCACTATAATAAAGTTATTAACCCCTAAACTGCCGCCCTCCCGCATCGCAAACACTATTTAAATATTATTAACCCCTAATCTGTGGTCCGTCCACATCTCCCCCACTATACTAAAGTTATTAACCCCTATTCTGCCGCTCTCCGACACCGCTGACACTATAATAAACCTAACAACCCCTAAACATCGCAATAAACTAATTTAAACTAGTAACCCCTAAACCTAATACCCCCTAACTTTATATTATAATTACAATTTCCTTATCTTAAATTAAATTAAAACTTACCTGTGAAATTAAAAAACAAAGTTTAAACTAACAATTAAACTTATATAACTATAAAAATAAAATTAAAATAACTACCAGATAAAGAAAACTAAAATACACAATAAAAAATCCTAACACTACTATAAAAATTACAAAGTATCTAATTACAAAAATAAAAAATACTAAATTACAAAAAATAACAAACACTAAATATTATCAAAAATAAAAAAGAATTACACCAAATCTAATAGCCCTATAAAAATAAAAAGCCCACCCAAAATAAAAAAACCCTAGCCTACAATAAACTACCAATAGCCCTTAAAAGGGTCTTTTGTAGGACATTGCCCTAAGTTAAACAGCTCTTTAACCTGTAAAAAAAATACAAAGACCCCCCCAACAGTAAAACCCATCACCCAACCAACCCCCCCAAAAAAAAAACTAACTCTAACAAAAACCTAAGCTACCCATTGCCCTGAAAAGGGCATTTTCTCTTTTAAGAAAAGCCCAAACTCTAAACTAAAAAAAAAAAAAACACCCAAAAAAGTTTAAAAATTCCTAACACTAACCCCCGAAGATCCACTTACAGTTTCTGAAGTCCGGACATCCAGGCGGCGAGAAGTCTTTATCCAGGCGGCGAGGTCTTCATCCATCCAGGCGGCGTCTTCTATCTTCATCACGGCGGCACGGAGTGGGTCCATCCTGAAGCGCGGAGCATCCTCTTCATACGGTCGCCACCGTATACTGAATCTTCAATGCAAGGGAGCCTTTTCAAAATGGCGTCCCTTGCATTCCTATTGGCTAATTTGATTTTGGAAATTCAAATCAGCCAATAGGATGAGAGCTACTGAAATTCTATTGGCTGATTTAAACAGCCAATAGAATTTCAGTAGCTCTCATCCTATTGGCTGATTTGAATTTCCAAAATCAAATCAGCCAATATGAATGCAAGGGATGCCATTTTGAAAAAGGCTCCCTTGCACTGAAGATTCAGTATACGGCGGCGACCATATGAAGAGGATGCTCTGCGCCGGATGTCTTCAGGATGGACCCGCTCCGCGCCACCGGGATGAAGATAGAAGATGCAGCCGGGATGAAGATAGAAGATGCCGCCTGGATGAAGATGGAGCCGCCTGGATGAATATGGAGCCGTCGGGATGAAGATCCTTCAAGCGGGACTTCAGCAACTGTGAGTACCTGAAGAGGGGTTAGTGTTTTTTTAAGTTTTTGTGGGTGGTTTTTTTTTTAGATAAGGGTTGGGCTAAATGCCCGGTTAAGGGCAAGAAAAAGAGCTAAATGCCCTAGTCTACCTATTCAAAATAAATACAAACTTACCTGTGAAATAAAAATAAAACATAAGCAATTAGTTTTATTGTAGCTAGCTTAGGTTTTATTTCACAGGTGTATTTAGTTTTAAATAGGTATTATTTAGTTAATAATTGTAACTTTAATTTAGCTCTATTTTAATTATGTTAAGGTTAGGGGGTGTTAGGGTTAGGGGTTAATAGTTTAATTTAGGTTGTTGCGATGTGAGGGGCTGGTGGTTTAGGGGTTAATAGGTTTATTTAGTGGTAAATAACTAAATGTCGGGGAGCGACAGAATAGGTATAAATAGATTTATTATAGGGTGGGCAATGTTGGGGTGCAGGGGAATAGGGGTTAATAACTTTAGTATAGTGGCGGCGATATCGGGAGTGGCAGATTAGGGGTTAATAGATTTATTTCAGTGGCGGCGATATCGGAAGCGGCAGATTAGGGGTTAATAAATGTATGTAGGTGTCGGTGATGTCGGGGGCAGCAGATTAGGGGTGTTTAGATGTAGGATTTATGTTAGGGTGTTAGGTTTAAACGTAACTTTTTTTCCCCCATAGACATCATTGGGGCTGCATTACGGAGCTTTTCATTCTGCGATCGCAGGTGTTAGGTTATTTTCTAACACTCTCTCCCCATTGATGTCTATGGGGAAAGCGTGCACGAGCACGTCAAAACAGTGCTTGCATTATGTGCGGTATGGAGCTCAACGCAACCATATCGCACGCACAAGCCCGCTGTTTGAAATGGCAGCGCAATGGAGTGTGAAATAATGCAACTTTTGTTGCATTCGTTTCACACCCGTTGCGCGCCCATAACTTGTAATTTACCTGATTGTTAGATTAATATATTTGATAACATTTAAACCTCTAAATTTCTGCCTGTTTCTAAGCCACTAAAGATAGCCTCTTAATCACATGCTTTTTTATTAGCTTTTCACAACAGGAGGCTACAAATTCATGTGAGCCATATAGATATACATTGTGCTCACGCCAGTGGGTTGTGGATGACACTGCACTAATTGGCTAAAATGCAAGTCAATAGATAATAAATAGTCATGTGATCAGGGGGTAGTTTGCAGAGGCTTAGATACAAGGTAATTACAGAGGTAAAAAGTATATTAATATAATTGTTTTGGTTATGCAAAACTGGGTAAGTGGTAATAAAGGGATTATCTATATTTTTAAACAATAAAATTTTTGGAGTTTACTGTCCCTTTAATCTTTCACTATCCATAATGGAACCAATCAAGGATGCCTATTTCCCCATAGCATTTTTGTTTTCATCAGGAATCTCTATAAATCAAACTTCTTACAATCTAGCTGCACGTGCTGATGAAGTCCTTTTAAAGGGACCCAAAATTTTTCTTCAGATACAGAATACAATTAAAAAAAAAAGTTTCCAATTGACTTCTTTGATCAAATTTTGTTCTCATGTTATTCTTGATTAAAAAGATATCCAGATGGGTAGCGTGCACGTCTGGAGCACTGCATGACAGAATATAGTCCTGCCATCTAGTGCTCTAGCTAATATACAACATTGTTGCAAAACTGCTGCAAGACATGTGCGCACTCCTGAGCTTACTTCCTGCTTTTCAACAAAGGATAACAATAAAAACAAAGAACATTTGATTATCGAAGTACATTGGAAATTTAAAATTGTAGGTTCCATCTGAATCATGAAAAAAAAAAATTGGCATTTGTGTCTCTTTAACTTTCCCTTTAATTCCCTGTGAGAGGTCCAGAAGTCTGTTAAAAAATAGTTTATTTTCAAATTTCTTCTTTAAATTTAACAAATCAGAGTTATTATCTCTTCTCTGAAGAAATGGCTCAGATACAGATCTCTTGTCCATTTAAAGTACAGAAATCCTCTTTAGAGTACCTGTCCCACGATAGCCATTCTCTATTTAAAAAAAAAAAAGGATTTATCCTCAGACTTTTTTTTTTTTTATAACTGGCACCATGAAAATGTTTCAAGCAAAATTATGATTCTGCCACATTTTCTTTAACTGTTTTAAAAGGAAAGGAAAACCCCAAAATGTTATTTCATGATTTGGATAGAACATACAATTGTAAACAACTTTACAATTTACTTCTATTATCAAATATGCTTCAGTCTTTTGTAATCTTTTGCTGAAGGAGCAACATTGCTTTACTGGCAGCTAGCTGAACACATCTTGTTAGCCAATCACAAGAAACAAATGTGTGCAGGCACCAATCAGCAGAAAGCTCCAACTAGTGTAGGATATGTGCGTATTCATTTTTAACAAGGGATACCAAGAGAACGAAGCACTTTTGAAAATAGAAGTTAAAGGGACATGAAACCCAAAATTTTTCTTTCTCGATTCAGATAGTGAATACCATTTTAAACAACTTTCCAATTTACTTCTATTATTTAATTTGCTTCCTTCTCTTGTTATCCTTTGATGAAAGGTTTATCTAGGCAAGCTCAGGAGCAGCAGAGAACCCAGGATCTAGCTGTTGATTGGTAGCTGCATATATATATCGATTGCGATTGGCTCACCTATGAGTTCAGTTAGAAACCCTTACTGCATTGCTGCTCCTTCAACAAATGATACCAAGAGAATTAAACAAATTAGATAATAAAAGTAAATTAGAAAGTTGTTTAAAATTGTATTCGCTATTTGAATTATGAAAGAAAAAATATGGGTTTCATGTCCCTTTAATTTAAAAATGTCTTAAAAATTACATGCTCTATCTGAATCGTGCAAGTTTATATTTGACTTTCCTATCCCTTTAAGTCTTCCCATAAGGCTTTGCCACTTCTTTGACCATTTGTTTCAAAGCCTTTATTACTGACAAAATCCGTAAAAATCAAATCTCACTTGTTGCTAAATGAACATTACACCGTCCAAATAAAATAAAAGTGGATTGAAATAAGCCACCATGTGACACAATTAGCTAGTAACTGTTGGTTCTCTTGCAGCTATAAACCATCTAAAGTTGATGACTTCTCACTGATACAGGAGACTTTACATTTTGAGCTGAGATTCTTAAAGGGGCAGTTGACTCCAAAATGTTCTCCCCTTTAATTTGTTCCCAATGATCCACTTTACCTGCTGGAGTGTATTAAATTGTTTACAAGTATTTCCATTACCCTTATATTGGCATTTAAAATAGTTGATTTAGCCTGTGGTAGCCCCACCTATTCTGAAAGTTTTTGGTCTTGAGGCCAAGCTGTGTTAACACAGCCAGTAGAAGAAATTACACTCCCAGTGGGGTATAGAAGAGATAAAGTAATAAAATATAAATTTTTCATTGTTCTCTCCAAGTATTGGTGATTGGTTTATGGACAGATATAAGATAAAGAAGTATGTATGTGTACACAATGTGATAAAGTAATGAGATCTGATTATACCTATAAGCTCAACCCATTTTATTAGGTTGTGGCTTCAAAACCACAAAATCAGCTATTTCATATACACATATAAACTTTAAAAAGCAAATCTCATACATTTTATACGCTGCAGCTGGTAAAAAATGTAATTGGAAACACATTAAGGGAAAAACATTTTTACAGTACACAAGTCAAAATAAACCTTTATTATTCAGATAGAGCAGCAGTTTTAAAGGGATACCGAATTTTGCTCAGTCTTGTTATATTCACACTTTTTGGGGAACAAGGTCCTACTGAGCATGTGCACAAGCTAACAGGTTATACGTATACTAGTCTGTGATTGGCTGATGTCTGTCACATGATACAGTGGGCCGGAAAATATCAAAAAAATAAATGTGAAATAAAAAAAATCTACTGCTTTTGTGAATTTCAGAGTAGGTGTTATTGCATTGTCTATTTATGATACACTTGTTAATTATGCAATTCTACTGCATTGAGTGGTCCTTTAAAGGGCCATAATACCCAAATGTTTAAACACAAAGTGATGCAGCATAGCTGTAAAAAGCTGATTAGAAAATATCACCTGAACATCTCTATGTAAAAAAGAAAGATATTTTACCTCAAAAGTTCCTCAGTAGCCACCCCCCATTGTAAAGGATTTCTAAGCAGCATTTTAGTGTGTCTGTCCTGGGACATCTGAAGGGACTAGCATCGTGCACTCTCATCTTATTTCACCAATCAGGTAAAGGAAGCTTACAATGAAATCTCATGAGAGTTAAGTCAAATCTCATGAGATCACAGTAAAAGTTCATGACCTCAGCACTGCTGATGCTGATTGGCTGCTGTTCATTTCTTCATTTTTTTTTTATTTTTACCTGCAGCTGGGCTGCACCTGAGTATAACTTTTTACACAGAACTTACTCTGCTGAGCTGAGGAGATTGTGAGGTAAAATATCTTCCTTTTTTACATAGAGATGCTCAGGTGATATTTTCCTGTCAGCTTTTTACAGTTATACTGCATCAGTTTCAAGTGATTTAGCATATGAGTATTATGTCCCTTTAAAGAATCGGCACTTACCTGTAGGATTGAATTTACTTTTACCAGTAGCAGACCATCTGAACAGAGGGAACTGGTGCAAAACTTGTTTTGCTCCCCAAAGGTAACTCAATAGTAAGTAATAGAAATCATATACATGCTGCAAAAGCGATCGCGTTTACTTTCAACTTGTAATACGAGCAGAAAACCTGACGCGCGCAAACACCCGCGATAAACCCCTTGTCGCTCGCACGTAACTGTTAATGTGCCACTCGTAATCTGGCCCTTTATATTTTAGACCATGTACCATTTTAGTAGCCCTCCTTTGGACAGTTTCTACTTTATTTATATCCTTCTGGAGATATGAGGGTAGATTTATCAAATTTCGGGGCGGACACAATCCGCTGTAGCATACACTGTCGGCATTTATCATTGCACAAGCATTTCTGGTGAAATGCTTGTGCAATGCCGCCCCCTGCACATGCGCCCGCATCGGCCGCAAGCAGGGGGTGTCAATCATCCCAATCGTATCTTATCGGGATGATTGCGGTGCGCCACCTCAGAGGTGGCGGACGCAGGGGCGTAACTACCATTGGTGCAGCAGGTGCAGTAGCACCAGAGCCCAAGAGCTGGAGGGGTCTCATAAAAGCCAGCCTATGCAGAATCTGTACAATCCTAATGCAGGGAAGTCTTTTATTAGTGCAAATTGGAGGTCCATCTATCTATCCTCAAAATCATTAAATTGAGCAGAATGTATTTAATTACTTTTGCTTTTTATTGAGTTACCTTTGGGGGGCCCAAATAAATCTCGCACCAGGGCCCTCTGTTGAGTAGGTCTGCTACTGGGTAGATGAGTTAAGGAGCAGTGGTCTTATGACCTCTGCTTCCTAACTTAAAGGGACACTGAACCCAAATTTTTTGTTTCGCGATTCAGATAGAGCATGCAATTTTAAACAACTCTCTAATTTACTCCTATTATCAATTTTCTTCATTCTCTTGCTTTCTTTATTTGAAAAAGAAGGCATCTAAGCTATTTTTTTGGTTCAAAACCATGGAAAGCACTTGTTTATTGGTAGGTGAATTTACCCACCAATCAGCAAGAACAATACAGTGTGTTCACCAAAAATGGTCCGGCATCTAAACTTACATTCTTGCATTTCAAATAAAAGATACCAAGAGAATGAAAAGAATTTGATAATAGGAGTAAATTAGAAAGTTGCTTAAAATTGCATGCTCTATCTGAATCATGATAGAAAAAAATTGGGTTCAGTGTCCCTTTAAGTTTCAGGCGGACCTGAAACTTCAGGGGTAGATTGCAGCATCCGCTGCTTCATAAATCTACCCCACTGTCTCCAGAACTGTACACAATATTCCAGATGATGCCTTACTAATGATCCGTGACATAAGAACCTTGCTATTTCTGATGCTAATACCTTTCCCAATGCAACTACAGTATATATTCTACAGGCATAACCATCTTCACTGCTGCATCGCCTATCAAATTTTAAATCATCTGAAATAATAATTCCCAAGTCCCATTCCTCTTTAGTTACAGTCAGTAATGTAATTGGCCTTTGGGTCTTTGGATCTTATATGCATAATCTTGCTCTTGTTAATATTAAACACCGAATGTTCTTCAATCTCCCAAGTCAGTTGAAGACTGGAGTAAAATCTTTAAAAGGCTTCTGTTTCTGCATAAACAGCAACCCTTTCACTGGCTGCTAGCTGCCGGATTGGTGGCTGTAGACATATGCCTCTTTTCATTGGCTCACCAGATGTGTTCTTCTAGCTCCCATTAATTCATTGCTGCTCCTTTAACAAAGGATATCAAGAGAATGAAGCAAATTTGATAAAAGATGTAAATTGGAGAGTCGTTTAAAAAATTTGTTTTATCTGAATAATTCAAGAAAAATTGGGTTTCGTGTTCCTTTAATGGGACAGTAGTCATAATTAGGCATTCATGATTTAGACAGAACATACAATTTTAAACAACTTTCAAATTTACTTCTATTATTTAATTTGATTCCTTCTCTTGTTATCCTTTGCTGAAAGGTTTATCTAGGAAAGCTCAGGAGCAGCAAAGAACCTAGGTTCTAGCTGCTGATTGGTGGCTGCAGATATATAACGATTGTTATTGGCTCACCCATGTGTTTAGTTAGAAACCAGTCATCATTGTGCGGATCATCTGCGCCGCACATCGATAAATGCAGATAGCGTATTTATCATTGCACAAGCATTTCTAGTTAAATGCTTGTGCAATGCCACCCCCTTGCAGATTCACTAGCAGGGGGTGTCAATCATCCCGATTGTATACGATCGGGCTGTTTGCTGTTCGCTGTCTCAGAGGTGGCGGACGAGTTAAAGAGCAGCGGTCTTATGACTGCTGCTTCTTAATGGGACAGTCTAGTCCAAAACAAACTTTCATTATTCAGATAGGGCATGTAATTTTAAACAATTTTCAAATGTACTTCTATCACCAATTTTGCTTTGTTCTCTTGGTATTCTTAGTTGAAAGCTACATCTAGGAGGTTCATATGCTAATTTCTAAGCCCTTGAAGGCTGCCACTTAGCTCAGGGCATTTTGACAGTTTTTCACCACTAGAGGGTGTTAGTTCATGTGTTTCATATAGATAACATTGAGCTCACGCACGTGGAGTTCCTAGGAGCCAGCACTGATTGGCTAAAATGCAAGTCTATCAAAAGAACTGAAATAAGGGGCAGTTTACAGAGGCTTGGATACTAGGTAATCTCAGAGGTAAAAAGTTTATTAACATAACTGTGTTGGTTATGCAAAACTAGATAATGGGTAATAAAGAGATTATCTATCTTTTAAAACAATAAATATTCTGGTGTAGACTGTGAGGCCTACTTATCAAGCCGTCAACCGCAAATACGCTGGAATTCCGCAGCGTAATTGTGGCGAGCTTGATTCCCCTTAGTTATCAAAGCCTACAGACCGGCAAAAGTTGAAATTTGTTACATAACATATGATCCGCCTGTCTCAGTCCGACACAGATCGATGCTTACGTCATTACAGATGTTCCGAATACAAATTCAGCACTATCTGACTACTTTTGCTAGTTAACAAATACTTACCAGGTACGCTTGCCACTATTCCGGCCCAGCATACCTGGTTTTCAATCCGCTGCCCTGGAGGCGGCGGATGCCATAGGAATCAATGGGAGTCTGAAAGCAGCCAAAGCTCATGTTCGCTGCTGCCCGATATCCCATTGATTCCTATGGGAGAATAAAAGTTATGTTTACACCTAACATCCTAACATGTACCCCGAGTCTAAACACCCCTAATCTGCCGCCCCGACACCGCCGCCACCTACATTATACTTATTAACCCCTAATCTGCCACCCCGCCACCGCCGCCACCTACATTATACTTATTAACCCCTAATCTGCCGCCCGCCACCGCCGCCACCTACATTATACTTATTAACCCCTAATCTATCGCCCCAACACCACCGCCACCTACATAAAGTTATGAACCCCTATCCCGCCGCTCCCGGAGCCCACCGCAACTAAATAAATGTATTAACCCCTAAACCCCTGGCCTCCCACATCACTAGCACTTACTATAACTATTAACCCCTAAACTGCCAGCCCCCTACATCGCCATAAACTAAATTAAACTATTAACCCTAAACCTAACAACCCGCTAACTTTATATTAACTTATCCCTATCTCATAATAAATTTAAACTTACCTTTAGATTTAAATTAAACTATATTAAACTAATAATTAACCTACCCTAACTATTATACTAAAATTACATTAAACTATATTAAACTATTAATTATCATTCCCCTAAGGCCTCTGGTTCTAATTTGAGATTTACTCCAAATTTGAATAAATTCAAGCCTTTCAAATTAACTAATTTCCGCCCTTAAGACTGCATAAAGGTGTGGCCCTAAAACTAGTTCAACTGGTAGGGGGGCAGATTGAATTTATTTCAACACATTAGAACAGTTTTTGTTCAAAATCAGTGGATTCAGGATATTGTTTTCTCAGGGGTATCGAATAGGTTTTCAGAATAAAACTTTCCATGGGAAGATTCTTTCCCATGTTACAACAAACCCTGTGAAAGCTCAGGTTTTTCAGAAATGTGTTTCAGATTTAGAGTTTTCAGGAGTTTGGGTTTCTATTCAAATCTATTTATTTTCCCAAAGAAAGAGGATTCATTTAGACCAATTCTGGATCTGAAATTTTTAAATTGTTTTGTAAGAGTCCCAACTTTCAAGATGGTGACTATAGGGACTATTCTGCCTTTCTATTCAGCAAGGAAACTTAATGTTCACAATAGACTTTCACGCCCCTTTTTTCACATTCTAATTCATTCAGACCACTATTGTTTTCTGAGATTCTCTTTTCTAGATAAGCATTACCAATTTGTCGCTCGTCCTTTTGGGCTAGCAACAGCTCAGAGATTCTTTTCAAAGATTCTTGGTGCCGTTCTATTTTTAATCAGAGAGCAGGGTATTGCAGTGCTTCCTTATTTGGACAATATCTTGGTACTAGCTCTAATCTTTTCATTTAGCAGAATCTCACTTGTCTCACATGAATCAAATAGTGTGGTTTCTTCAAGACATGTTTGAGGATCAATTTACAATAGAGTTTCTTGATTCCATAGACAAGGGTCACCTTTTTTAGGTTTCCAGATAAGATTTAGTGTCTATGATTCTTTCTCTGATAGACTAGAGACGAATGAAGTTAATTTAAGTTTGTCTAAACCTTCAGTCTCTATTTTTTCCTTCAGTGGTTATGTGCATGGAAGTTTTAGGTCTCATGACTGCAGCGTCAGGTGTGATCCTCTTTGCTCGTTTTCGTTTGAGGTCTCTATAGCTTTGCATGTTGCACCAAAGGTGCAGGGATTATTTTCAGATATCACAACTGATATACTTAAATCCCAACACTCTTTTCTCTCTGATTTGGTGGTTGGACTATCACCTTATTGTTCAGGGGGCCTCATTTGTTTGTCCTACCTGAACTGTATTCTCAACAGATGCAAGTTTTTCATGTGGGGGAGCTGTCTGAGAGTCTCTGACAGCACTAGGGGTTTGGAAACCTCAGGAGGTGAGGTTACCAATCAATATTTAGAACTTCATGCTATTTTCAGGGCTCCTTAGGCATGGCCTCTATTGAAAAGAGAACTTAAACATTTGTTTTCAAACAGACAATATCACAACAGTGGCATATGTCAATCATCAAGGAGGGACTCGCAGTCCTTCAGTTATGGAGGAAGTATCTTGGATACTTTCTTGGACGGAGTCCAACTCTTGTTTAATTTCTGCTATTCATATCCCAGGTATAGACAATTGGGAAGGGGATTATCTGAGTCATGAGACTTTATATCCGGGGGAGTGGTCTCTCCATCCAGATGTGTTTTTTCATCTTGTACAGATGTGGGGTCTTACAGAAATAGATTTGATGGTCTCTTGTCTAGACAAGAAGCTTTCCAGATAGCTTTCCAGGTCCAAGGACCCCCAGGCGGAGATGGTGGATGTTCTAGCAGTTCCTTGATTTTTACCAACCTGCTTACGCTTACATTTTTAAGCCTCTGGTTCTTCTTCCAAGGGTGATCTCCAAGATCATAATGGAACAATCTTATGTGTTTCTGATAGCACCAGCTTGGCCTCTCAGGTTTTGGTATGCGGACCTTGTCAGGATGTCTAGTTGCCAGCCTTGGCCACTTCCTTTAAGGCCAGACCTTCTGTTTCAGGGGCCGTTTTTTCATCAGGATCTCAAATCTCTAAATTTGAAGGATGGAAATTGAATGCTTAAGTGCTTAGTCATAGAGGTTTCTCTGACTCAGTTATTAGCACTATGATACAGGCTCGTAAGTCTGTTTCAAGGAGAATTTATTTTCGGGTTTGGAAAACCTATATTTCATGGTGTTCAACTCATGATTATTCTTGGCATTCTTTTACAATTCCTAGGATTTTACAGTTTCTTCAGGATGGTTTGGATATAGGTTTTGTCTGCAAATATTTTGAAAGGACACATTTCTGCTCTTTCCATCTAAACTTCCTGATATTCACTGTTTTGTTAAGGCTTTGATTCATATTAAACCTGTTTTTAGATCTATTTCTCCTCCTTGGAGTCTCAATTTTGGTTTTGAAGATTTTACAGGCTCCTCCTTTTGAGCCTATGCATTCTTTGAACATTAAATTACTTTCTTGGAAAGTGTTATTTCTTTTGGCTATCTCTTCTGCTTGAAGAGTTTCTGTATTGTCTGCTCTCTCTTGTGAGTCTCCTTATCTGATTTTCCGTCAAGATAAAGCTGTTTTTTTAAATTATTGCCTAAAGTTGTGAATTCTAACAACATCAATAAGGAAATGATTGTTCCTTCTTTGTGTCCTAATCCTAAGAATACTCTTGAAGGTCTTTACATTCTTTGGATGTGGTAAGAGCTTTGAAATATTATGTTGAGGCTACTAAAGATTTCAGAAAGACTTCTAGTCTATTTGTTATTTTTCTCTGGCTCCAGTAAAGGTCAGAAAGCCTCTGTTATTTCTCTGGCTTCTTGGTTGAGACTTTTGATTCACAAAGCTTATTGGGAAGCAGTGCAGTCTCTGCATCAGAGAATTATAGCTCATTCTACTAGATCAGTTGCCACTTCTTGGGCTCTCAAGAATGAAGCTTCAGTTGATCAAATTTGCAAAGCAGCAAGTTGGTCTTCTTTGCATACTTTTACTACATTTTAACATTTTTATGTGTTTGTTTCTTCGGAAGCAGCCTTTGGTAGAAAGGTTCTTCAGGTTGTTGTCTCAGCTTGATTCTAATGCCTTTGATTTGAGTTTTTTTAAATTTTTAAGAAAACATAATTATTTTTGGGATTTAATTTCTCAGCGGAAATAGCTGTTTTTATTTTATCCCTCCCTCTCTAGTAACTCGTGGACTTTCACATCTTGGGTATTATATCCCATACGTCACTAGCTCATGGACTCTTGCCACTTACATGAAAGAAAACATAATTTATGTAAGAACTTACCTGATAAATTAATTTATTTCACAGTGGCCATGAGACCCACCCTATTTTTTGGGGTTATGATTTTTTTGTATAAAGTACATTATTTTTTCCAGTTCCTCCTTTTGTATGCTTTTTACTCCTTTTTATACACCTCACTTCTTGGCTATATGTTAAACTAAGGTATGAGTGAGGTGGGAGGTGTATTTATAGGCATTTTGAGGTTTGGGAAACTTTGCCCCCTCCTGGTAGGAATGTATATCCCATATGTCACTAGCTCATGGACTCTTGCCACTATGAAAGAAATTAATTTATCAGGTAAGTTCTTACATAAATTATGTTATTTGAGCCCTTATAACTTGTTGTGCAATATTTGTTTTAATTTTTTTTTTTTTATTATTAGATAGTGTTATTTTGAGTGTAAGTGTACATTGTAATGTATTTTTGATGTGTTCTGTGACACTTTTTTGTTTTGCGAAAAACAGTTAACCAGAGCTCTAATGACACTGTAATTATTCTTGAATAAATCATGATTGCGTTCAAGCGATCACATTTACTTTCAACTTGTAATATGAGTGTTACAGCCGATGCGCGCAAACACCAGCGATAAACCCCTTTTCGCTTGCAGATAACTGTTAGCGCTCCACTCATAATCTGACCTCTCATCTGTAGTTTAAAGACAAATAAAAGTCAAAATTAAACTTTTCAGTGCACTTCTATTATAAAATGCACTTTTTTGTATCCTTTGTTGAAAAGCATATATAGATAGCAGTAATGCACTTCCTGGAGCTAACTGGTGGTGGCTACACACATCCGGCCAGATTGCAAGTGGTGCACTAATGCTATCATAGCACTATCGCTGAACCTCGCAAAAATTAGTGCGTAAATCTATATTACAAGTCCATGGTAAATCAGATTTACCATAGAAGATTTAGCATGACCAACATCACTCTAGCGCAAAAATTACTTTTAATGGATATCATTAACGCACTAAATATAGCTGATTATAAGTTGAAATGTATGGGTTGCGTTTGAGCAAAAGACTAAATAGCGCTAGATGAATTAGCTCGACCTGAGAGTGAAAGTGTTAAACAAAAAGTTTCACAAAACGAATGTAAAACATATTAAAATAAAGTAATACACTTATATATACATTTTTAATTAAAAAAAAAGATAACGTCAATAAAAAGGTTTTAAAAGGGTTAAAAAGGGATATGTTATATGGGTATATGGCAAGGAGCAAATAGCTCTAATATATATATATATATATATATATATATATATATATATATATATACAGTATCTCACAAAAGTGAGTACACCCCTCACATTTTTGTAAATATTTTATTATATCTTTTCATGTGACAACACTGAAGAAATTACACTTTTCTACAATGTAAAGTAGTGAGTGTACAGCCTGTAGAACAGTGTAAATCTGCTGCCCCCTCAAAATAACTCAACACACAGCCATTAATGTCTAAACCGTTGGCAACAAAAGTGAGTACACCCCTACGTGGAAATGTCCAAATTGGGCCCAAAGTGTCAATATTTTGTGTGGCCACCATTATTTTCCAGCACTGCCTTAACCCTCTTGGGCATGGAGTTCACCAGAGCTTCACAGGTTGCCACTGGAGTCCTCTTTCACTCCTCCATGACGACATCACAATGCTAGTGGATGTTTGAGAATGCACTCCCCCACCTTCCGTTTGAGGATGCCCCACAGATGCTCAATAGGGTTTAGGTCTGGAGACATGTTTGGCCATGTACATGTACAGTCTGTATATATTCATATTGATAAATAGGTATAGATATTAGACATGTGCGTTTCGTTTAGTTCGGAATCAAAATTCGTTCCGAATTTGCCAAATTCAAATATTCGAATTTCCGAATTACCCTAGCAATGAAACTAAACTAATCTGAATGCATTTGTAACAAATAAATCCAAATTAGTTCAGATTTATTTGTTACATTCGAATGGCCATGGACTAATCACAATTCAGTATAAAAATTGAATTTAGTGACATTTAGTGAGATAGAACCGTGAAATAATTCCATTTGTGTAACTTGGAACCATCTGAATCAACATAACACATACCATACTTTCAAATTTAGTAATCGAATCCGAAACGAAAACATCCGAATTTATTTGAATCCAAATGAATCCGAAACAAATACATTTGAAATGTATCCAAATTCGAATCGATCCGAAACGAAATTCGAAAAAATCCGAATCGGTCTGAAACTAACCAAAACAATTTTTTATACTGTGCACATGTCTAATAGATATATATATTATAAATATTTATAAACAGTACATTTAAAAATAAAAAGAATATTTTCTTTTAAGTGAAGAACATAAGAATGTAAAGTATTCCTAACGCACCTTCGGTTTTAGTGTAGTTGCTCAGTTTCGAGTTAACACGTGAGCAATAAAAGGAAAAGGCTTTCTTTAGTGTGCCCCATAGAAGCCTATGGGGAGAGGGAATTAGCGCTGTCACCATATTCCAGTAGTGCATTGCTGCTCTGAAGCTGATTTTATATATGCGTTTAACCCCGTTACCTGGCTTAGATATATGTACGCAATAGTACTGTATACTGTAACAAAAAATAATATATTATTTTTCCCTTTTAATATCTCCTTATGTTTATATTTGAAGAAACAAAAAGCACAGAAAAAGAGTATATTTTATTATATGTACTCCTATTATCAATTTTTCTTCGTTCTCTTGCTATCTTTCGGCCAGATTACAAGTTTTGCGTTATGAGCGGCTTGGTACTAACTTGCAAGTTATTTCCACCGCTCACCTTTAATAGCGCTGCTATTACAGGTTTGCAAAAACCCAGCGTTAGCAGGCAATATGGCAGCGTTGAGCTCCATACCGCACACAAATACCAGCGCTGCTTTGAGCTGGGTTTACGTGCTCGTGCACAATATCCCCATAGACATCAATGGGGAGAGCCAGCTAAAAAAAAGTCTAACACCTGCAATAAAGGAGCGTAAAGCTCCGTAACGCAGCCCCATTGATTCCTATGGGGAAAGAAAATTTATGTTTACACCTAACACCCTAACATAAACCCTGAGTCTAAACACCCCTAATCTGCCGCCCATGACATCGCCGACATCTACATTACACTTATTAACCCCTAATCGACCCCCCGATCACTAACACTAAATAAATATATTAACCCCTAAACCTAACCCTAAGTCTAACCCTAACACCCCTAACTTTAATATAATTTAAATAAATCTAAATAAAAATTACTATTATTACCTAACTAATTCCTATTTAAAACGAAATACTTACCTGTAAAATAAACCCTAAGATAGCTACAATATAACTAATAATTACATTGTAGCTATCTTAGGTTTTATTTTTATTTCACAGCTAAGTTTGTATTTATTTTAACTAGGTAGACTAGTTAGTGAATAGTTATTAACTATTTAATAACTATCTAGTTAAAATAAATACAAATTTACCTGTAAAATAAAAACCTAACCTGTCTTACACTAACACCTAACATTACACTACAATTAAATAAATTACATTAATTAAATACAATTAACTAAATTACAAAAAAAATAAACACTAAATTACACAAAATAAAAAAGAAATTATCAAATATTTAAAGTAATTGCACCTAATCTAATAGCCCTATCAAAATAAAAAAGCCCCCCAAAATAAAAAAAAACCCTAGCCTAAACTAAACTGCCAATAGCCCTTAAAAGGGCCTTTTGCGGGGCATTGCCCCAAATAAATCAGCTGTTTTACCTGTAAAAAAAATACAAACAACCCCCCCAACAGTAAAACCCACCACCCACACAACCAACCCCCCAAATAAAATCCTATCTTAAAAACCTAAGCTCCCCATTGCCCAGAAAAGGGCATTTGGATGGGCATTGCCCTTAAAAGGGCATTTAGCTCTTTTGCATTGCCCAAACCCTAAGCTAAAAATAAAACCTACCCAATAAACCCTTAATAAAACCTAACACTAACCCCCGAAGATCCACTTACAGTTTTTGAAGACCGGACATCCATCCTCTTCAAGCCGGGAAAAGTCTTCATCCAAGCGGCAAGAAGTCCTCAACGAAGCAGAGAGAAGTCTTCATCCAAGCGGCAAGAAGTGGTCCTCCAGGCGGGCAGAAGTCTTCATCCAGACGGCATCTTCTATTTTCATCTTTCCGACGCGGAGCGGCTCCATCTTCAAGACATCTGGCACGGAGCATCCTCTTCTGTTGACGGCTACTGAAGAATGAAGGTTCCTTTAAGGGACGTAATCTAAAATGGCGTCCCTTGAATTCCAATTGACTGATAGATTTTTATCAGCCAATTGGAATTAAAGGGTAAAAAATCATATTGGCTGATGCAATCAGCCAATAGGATTGAGCTTCAATCCTATTGGCTGATCTAATCAGCCAATATAATTGAGCTTGCATTCTATTGGCTGATTGGTACAGCCAATAGAATGCGAGCTCAATCCTATTGGCTAATTGGATCAGGTAATAGGATTGAAGCTCAATCCTATTGGCTGATTTCATCAGCCAATAGGATTTTTTTACCCTTTAATTCTGATTGGCTGATAGAATTCTATCAGCCAATCGGAATTCAAGGGACTTCATCTCGGATGACGTCCCTTAAAGGAACCTTCATTCTTCAGTAGTCGTTGACAGAAGAGGATGCTCCGCGCCAGAAGTCTTGAAGATGGAGCTACTCCGCTTCGGAAGGATGAAGATAGAAGATGCCATCTGGATGAAGACTTCTGCCCGCCTGGAGGATGACTTCTTGCCGCTTGGATGAAGACTTCTCCCAGCTTGATGAGGATGGATGTCGGGTCTTCAAAAACTGTAAGTGGATCTTCGAGGGTTAGTGTTAGGTTTTTTTAAGGGTTTATTGGGTGGGTTTTATTTTTAGCTTAGGGTTTGGGCAATGGAAAAGAGCTAAATGCCCTTTTAAGGGCAATGCCCATCCAAATGCCCTTTTCAGCGCAATGGTGAGCTTAGGTTTTTTAGATAGGTTTTTATTTGAGGGGTTTGGTTGTGTGAGTGGTGGGTTTTACTTTTGGGGTGGTTGTTTGTATTTTTTTTTTTTTTTTACAGGTAAAAGAGTTGATTTCTTTGGGGCAATGCCCCGCAAAAAGCCCTTTTAAGTTTAGGCTAGGTTTTTTTTTTATTTTGGGGGGCTTATTTATTTTGATAGGGCTATCAGATTAGGTGTAATTAGTTTAAATATTCGATAATTTCTTTTTTATTTTGTGTAATTTAGTGTTTATTTTTTTTTTGTAATTTAGTTAATTGTATTTAATTAATGTAATTTATTTAATTGTAGTGTAATGTTAGGTGTTAGTGCAAAACAGGTTAGGTTTTATTTTACAGGTAAATTTGTATTTATTTTAACTAGGTAGCTAGTAAATAGTTAATAACTATTTACTAACTAATCTACCTAGTTAAAATAAATGCAAACTTAGCTGTGAAATAAAAATAAAACCTAAGATAGCTACAATGTAACTATTAGTTATATTGTAGCTATCTTAGGGTTTATTTTACAGGTAAGTATTTAGTTCTAAATAGGAATTATTTAGTTAATGATATTAATTTTTATTTAGATTTATTTTAATTATATTAAAGTTAGGGGTGTTAGGGTTAGACTTATGGTTAAGTTTAGGGGTTAATAACTTTAGTATAGTGGCGGCAGTGACGTTAGGGGCAGCAGATTAGGGGTTAATAATATTTAACTAGTGCTTGTGATGTGGGAGTACGGTGGTTTAGTGGTTAATATGTTTATTATAGTGGTGGCGATGTCCGGAGCGGCAGATTAGGGGTTAATCAATTTATTTTAGTATTTGCGATGCGGGAGGGCCTCGGTTTAGGGGTTAATAGGTAGTTTATGGGTGTTAGTGGACTTTTTAGCACTTTAGTTATGAGTTTTATGTTACAGCTTTGTAGCGTAAAACTCATAACTACTGACTTTCAGTTTACGGTACGGATCTTGTAGTTATAGACTGTACCGCTTACTTTTTGTCCGGACAGGCTATGGAAGTCCCATTGAAAAAGGACTTTTTAAAAAGCGCGGTAGTTAAGTTGCATGACGGCCAAAAAAGTGTGCGGTACAGCTATACCTACAAGACTCGTAATAAATTCTTGCTTTTCAAACAAAGATATCAAGAGAATAAAGAAAATGTGATAATAGGATTCAATTTAAAAAGTCGCTTAAAATTGCATGCTCTATCTGAATAACGAAAGAAAACATTTGGATTCAGTGTCCCTTTAAGATACGATGTTAAAAAATAAAACCATGATATTTGTGCATTAGTTTAAAGGAACAAATAGCTATTACATAATGAAAACCAAATGCAACAGATTAATTTTGCATTAAAATCTGCATTTTAAAGTGAAGGGTTCAGTCTCACAACTAGTGAAGAAATGACAAAAGCAGTGTAAAAACTGCATCTTTTTCTGCACAATTAATCTGTGATGAACTGAAGAGTAATAAAAATATGGCTTCCTTTGCGTAACACAAGGATGAAGGGGTCAATTTCGGGCAAACATGATTCGCTGTAGTGAATCATGTCCACCCGGCATCGCTAAATGGAGAAATCATACGCTGTTGGCATTTAACATTGCATAAGCATTTCACAAGAAATGCTTGTGCAATGCCACCAACTGCACATTCACAGCCAATTGCACGGTAGCAGGGGGTGCTAATCATTCCGATCGGATCGGGATGATTGCAGTCCGCATCCTAAAAGGTGGGGGACAAGTTAAGGAGCAGCGGTTTTAGTAACCCTGCTTCGTAACTTATGTTTCCAGCGAGCCCTAAACTACAGGGGTAGAATCAGGGGTCAAGTCCTACAAAAAAATTGTGGGAACTCACCAAGACTTCCACTCTCCATCACAATTAGTATTATTTTTACACACACACACACACACACACATATATATATATATATATATATATATACACATACACACACACACACAGACTGTACTTCTATCTGGTGCAATTGTCCTATTTCTGCTGAGGGTAGCTAAATTACCCCAAACAAGCCTCACAGAAATGTATGCACCATGTGTTACACACAGTGCAGGGTGATAACACAGCAAGGCCGCTGACAGTCTTACATTTAGTGTATTGTATGAAGTGTTACTGCCCATTACTAGAGGATCTCACTATCCCTCTAATCAGACTGTGTTTACTGAAGGGTTTCTGTTCTCTGTCCAGATGGAACTTAGTTCCTCCTGCAAAAATAGTGTAGGAACTCCGTTCCCAATGCGTTCCCGCTCAACTTGACCCCTGGGTAGAAAGCAGCATCCGCTGCTTATTAAATCTACCCCAAAGTGTCACTGGGCTTCTCGCTTCCCAGCCCCTCAAACTTGCTGAGCCTCCTACACGCCTCTCTCCATAGGTTTTGCAATGACAATGACAGGTTAACAGACTTATTGGGGTCCATCTTGGAATAGACTGACTTATCCATTTAAACTGTGTATTTTTTATAGCGTCCTAACAGAATAGATGGCACATGTGAAATTAACTAACAAATTACCACTGTGTACTAAAACACATTTTTTAAACATTCCTATATGCCAGACTTTATCACCCAAGCCAGATCCCATGTGCAATTAACCCTTGCTTTCTATATCTACCCATGGAAAGTTAACCCTAGCAATGACCATCTCAACTTTAATAACTACTATCAGGCTGGTGTTCATAATCATGACAAATCCTTGTACTGCTAACTTCAAGTAATTTATTGCCAGCCCCCTTAATCCTAATCATGACCTATCCCAATACCTGTTAGACTGGTCTCTTGAACCATAGCCAAACTTTATTTTGGAGGAAATTCTTGCCAAAACGGAAAACAAGACTTCTTAAAGTGATGGTAAATCCAACCATTTTAAAAATAAATTAATAAAATAAATGGGACCTTTAACCATGAGTTTTAAAAAAATTGTATGTTAAAAGTATCTTTTTCTTTCTGCGGCCTCCTTGGTAAATTATGAAGCTCCAGTGGACTATGGCATAACTCTTCCCCCCCATCCCCCATGAAGAAACCTCTAAGCCAATAGCTGTGCTAGCCATCGGTACAGTGCTGTATGGCTAATACTGCTATTGGCTGAGAGGTGGAAACGTCACCTTATTTTAAAAAAAAGGAGTTATGCCATGGGCGGCCAAAGCTGCTTAGTTTAGCAAGGTGGCCGCGGCAAAGAAATGGTACTTTTAACAAAAACTCATGACTAAAGGTCCCATTTATTTATTTTTATTGAGGACAAATATATAAAATATAGAAAAAATAAAAGTTTACAACATTGTTTCACATACTATCTGTAAAACTATCAAATACAAAGCTAAAAGTAGTCCTCTTTTTTCCCCTCCACTGCTATATTTTTCAAACATCGAAAGGGATATATATAAAGGGAGTCACTTTTGAACTCCCTACTATTCTATACAATAGTAGATAAAAACACAATTAACCAATGATATATATAAAAAAAAAAAAAGAGAATACTCCCCTAGACCTGTATTAAACCAAGCGTCCGAGACTGCAAGCAAAGCCTTAATTAAAGGCACAGTAAAGTCAAAATTAAACATTCATGATCCAGATAGGGTATGTAATTCACACAACATTCCAATTTACTTTTATCATCAAATGTTCTTTGTTCCCTTGATATTCTTTGTTGAAAACCTAGGTAGGCTCATAAGCCCTTGAAGGCCGCCTCTTATCTCAGGGCATTTTGACAGTTTTCACAGCTTGAGGGCGTTAGTTCATAAGTGCCATATAGATAAAATTAGTCTGTCAAAATAACTAAATAAGGGGGCAGTCTGCACAGGCTTAGATATAGGTTAATCAAAGAGGTAAAATGTGTATTAATATAACTTTGTTAATTGTTGGTTATGCAAAACTGGGGAATGTGTAATAAAGGGATTATCTATCTTTTTAAACAATAACAATTCTGGAGTAGACTGTTCCTTTAACATATACACTCACCAGCTACGTTATTAGGTACACCTGTTCAATTGCTTGGTAATACAAATTGCTAATCAGCCAATCACATGGCAGCAACTCAGTGCATTTAGGCATCTAGATGTGGTGAAGACGACTTGCTGAAGTTCAAATCGAGCATCAGAATTGGGAAGAAAGGGGATTTGAGTGACTTTGAACGTGGCGTGGTTCTTGATGCCAGACAGTCTGGTCTGAGTATTTAAAAAACTGCTGATCTACTGGTATTTTCATGCACAACCATCTCTAGGGTTTACAGAGAATGGTCCAAAAAAGAGAAAATATCCAGTGAGTGGCAGTTGTGTGGATGAAAATGCCTTGTTGATGTCAGAGGTTAGAGGAGAATGGGCAGACTGGTTTGAGGTGATATAAAAGACAACAGTAACTCAAATAACCACTCATTACAACCAAGGTATGCAGAATACCATCTCTGAATGCACAACATGTCAAACCTTGAAGCAGATGGGCAGCAGAAGACCACACCGGGCGTCACTCCTGTCAAGAACAGGAAACTAAGGATACAATTCGCGCAGGCTCATCAAATTGGACAATAGAAGATTGGAAAAATGTTGCCTTGTCTGATGAGTCTCAATTTCAGCTGTGACATTCAGATGGTAGGGTCAGAATTTGGCGCAAACAACATGAAAGCATGGATCCATCCTGCCTTGTGTCAACGGTTCAGGCTGGTGGTGGTGTAATGGTGTGGGGGATATTTTCTTGGCACACTTTGGGCCCCTTAGTGCCAATTGAGCATTGTTTATGCCACGGCCTACCTGAGTATTGCTGCTGACCATGTCCATTCCTTTATGACTACAGTGTGCCCATCTTCTGATGGCTACTTCCTGCAGGATAATGCACCATGTCACAAAGCTCAAATCATCTCAAACTGGTTTCTCTCAATCCAATAGAGCACCTTTGGGATGTGGTGGAACGGGAGATTAGCACCATGGATGTGAAACCGACAAATCTGCAGCAACAGCGTGATGCTATCATGTTAATATGGATCAAAATGTCTGAGTAATGTTTCCAACGCCTTGTTGAATCTATGCCACAAAGAATTAAGGCAGTTCTGAAGGCAAAAGGGGGTCCAACCCGGTACTAGCAAGGTGTACCTAATAAAGTGGCCGGTGGGCGTAATTTATATGCCATTTTCTATACATTATATGTATCCTTCTTGTGACATTAGCCCCAACAATAGATTCCCTTCATCTTATTGGGCACATGCCAATATCCTGTTCCCATATTATAACCAAGTTTTAGTTATGGTGGAGTTTATTTTTTCCTGCCTGCGTGACTATAGACAAGACTTAAAATATTGAAATTTCTTTAATTATATAGGATTAATAACCTATCTTCGCTATCCAGCATTTCTTTATTGAAACAATATATACTGTATATTTAACCTTTTCACGTTGGAAGAAGATACCTTGCAGGAATGTAAAGCTTAGAAGCCGGCCCATTTTTGGTTCAACACCTGAGTAGCGCTTGCTGATTGGTGGCTAAATGTAGCCACCAATAAGCAAGCACTATCCAGGGTGGTGAACAAAAAACGGCCCGGCTTCTAAGCTTTACATTCCTGCTTTTCAAGTAATGATAGTAAGAGAACTAAGAAAAAAAATAATAATAATAGGAGTAAAGTTGCTTAAAATTGCATGCTCTATCTGAATCTGTAAATAAAAAATGTGGGTTTAGTGTCCTTTTAAGTCCTTAATGCAGTCAATTTAATAAACTATACTACACTATACTGGCACTTTTTGAAAATGACGTTTGGATCTCTTATTCATTTTCTGAGCGCTAATTGCTACCGCAAGCTCACGGTAGCAATAATGAAGTTGCCCCTTTTATGGGTGTGTGATTAGTTAGTGCTCCACTTGTAACCTAGCCCAATATAAATTATCCTGACTTTGTTTTTTTAAACCATGTACATCCTGTGCAACATTAGTTAGTTTGTCCTGTTCTTTTCATTCTGACCTGCACCATCATATTTTATTTTCCATACACGATTTCCTAGTTCTAGTGCCCTTGACTTTGCCTGTGTAATTATGTTTTCTCTTTTTGTACCACATTGTTTCTCTTTTTTCCCCTCTCCCTTTTTTTATATTACTATTTGTTTTCTTTTTACACTCTCTCTTTTTTTTTTTTTTTAACTAATCTCGAAAATCTCTTCCCATCTTCATCAGTTGTATTTTTGACAATCGGAATCAAGACACATTCTTTAATTGTAAGACCAATTAATGCAAACAATGTCCAATTTAACCCCTTAACAACGTACCCTGTACGTTGCTGGTCATTAATGGATTGTCTGTCTATAATAGCGCGAAGGTCTGAAGGCTTGCTAAAATAGCTATTGAAAATGGCACCCCCACAGAAAGACCTGTGATGTACAGGGTACGTTGCTGGTCATTAAGGGGTTAACTTAAATATATAATAATTAGAAATATGACTGTGATACACCAAATTGATACTTTTTATTTCTAATCAATCCTGTAACAGAAGTCTTGTTTATGAATAAACAAATCCCTTTACATAAAATAATCCTTCCAGGCATATTTCCATAGATGGAGTAAACAAATTCAATACTAGCATTATTTTTATTATTTAATATTTAAAGGACAAGTTAAATGGACAGGAAACCCCAACATTTTCTTTCATTATTTGGATAGAACATGCAATGTCAAACAACTTTCCAATTTACTTCTATTATCAAATTTACTTCATTCTCTTGTTATCTATTGCTGAAGGAACAGTATTACACTACTGGCAGCTAGTTAACCAATCACAAAACACAAATGTGTGCAGGCACCAATCAGCAGCTAGCTCCCACTAGTGTAGGATATCTGCGTATTCTTTTACAACAAGGGATACAAAGCACATTTGAAAATAGAAGTGAATTTAAAAGTATCTTAAAATTACATTCTCTATCTGAATCGTGCAAGGTTTTTTTTTTTACTTTCCTGTGCATTGAAAATAAAAAATGCTAGAACACAACTAATTGCTACTTATTAAAAAAAGTTAGACATGGTTAAACACTGTTCCTAGCCAGAAGAGTAGACAAAAAAAAGTGTTTGCATTATAGCTGGATATCATTAGTGATGCTAAAAATGTGATGTTGTCACAAGAAAAAAAAAAAAAAGAAATGTGTTGAATAGGTGAGTGCTTTGAATAGCTGTCGCTTAGTGGAAATTCTGCATGTAGAGCAGGGAGGAAATTGCTAGTGAAGTGCTATTTATGGAGAATATACTATTCATTGTATTGTCTGTAGTCTCCCTGTGTGTGAATTGAAAGAGAGGTTTCTTCTTTAAAAATAAAAAAGTGAAAAAATCAAGGCAGGATGCCAGCAGAGAGACCTGGCTTTCTACACTTCAAATAGCAGGGGACAGAGAAGCTCCCTTCTAAATCATAGGCGCCATATAGCCTACTGATATTACTGCTAGATGCAGGGAGGATTAGCTTTTTAAAGGGGCAGTTGCCTGTGAGTGCTTATTTTTTAATATTGTAAAGCTTTTTTCCTTCGGCTGTATAATACCGTGTCTGTTTTCATCTCTTCAGATTACAAGTTACTAGCTGTCTGTCTTTTAAAAAAAATATATTTTTATAAATTAAAAAAAAAATAACATCCCAAACCTTCTTGATAGCATGAGCTTATTCAATCTAATAATTAGCTAATAAAAATACACGCAAACAATTTGTCCATAGAAATTCAGATTAACCACAAATCCCAGAATGCTTTAGGTAAAGCCAAAGGCATCAAATAAAAACCCGGACAACCAAAGCTTCAGTTAGAGTTAGTTCATATAGTTAGACACAGGTTAACAAAATAAAAATGACTACCTCATCTTTCACCTCGCTATTTGAATTTTTAAATTAAATGTTATAAACAAATGTGTTTTTAATTTATAAGGTCTTTAGTATCAAAAACAATCTGTGGTATGTTTGGGACCCCATAAACTGAAAATACTAAAGTTATACCTAAAAACTGCTAAAAGTAAATAAAAAGCTGTCGATAAAGTTTAAAAAATTACAGCATACTGAACTAGGTGTAAAAGGGGAAAAATAAACTTTTTAAGGCCTCTTTTCCATTGAGATCTTAAGGTTTGCGGACAATGCAAGCTGTTCTCTTTTTACATTTATTTTTAAATGTAATATTTATTGCTGCTCCAGGCAGGTTGGAGTTGTTTTTTATATGTACTTCATATACAAATATAATCAAGAACATAACTCTAACTATACCTATGCCTGGGGCAGCACTAAATATTACATATGAAAATAAATTTAACAATAAATTAAAACAAACAAACAAAAAAAAAGTCTGATATTAATTTAAAATAAATCACCTTACCTGGCTCAAAAAACACCAAACTCCTAACACTGCAAATAACTACCATGTCTTTTCCTCTCGAGTCAATAACAGGTAAGGAGCGCAGGCGCTAAACGTAACTTTTATAATCTAGGGTTGGGTTACCATAGCATAACTTGTTATGGTGCGATTTTCATAAAAAACCGACGTCGGATAAAAACGTTAATACAACATTAACTTACACATACACAAAAAGACCGACTGCATGCACTGCGCAAACTACTTCAGTGGAAATCTGGTACTAATATGGAACCATAAACTACTTTAAGTATTGGTAAATGGCAACTTTGATAGCTTACAGCTCCCTTTTTAATGACTCAATGGAAACGAGCCCTAAGACCGTAGCAATTTCCACTGTAAGAGTAATGAAAATGTTTTTTCTTAATTAGTAAATATATTGGCTTACTTAAGAAATATGCATTCCTTATTATTAACATTTATCTGTATAGTGCTGCCAAATTTCATAGCGCTGGGTACAAAGTAGATTTGTGATATTATAAAGGTATTTAATAGCAGACTACGCAAAAAAAATCTACAGGAGAAGGGCCCTGCTTTGAAGAGCTTACAGTCTACCCTATAGCTATGGGCAAAATTCATGATTTGGATATTCGTTTGTCAAATGAATTGCAAATATGGCCGCCAGTAGCAGCAGTCAGCTTTTTTTGGCACAGGATATATTAGTGTTAATGTGCAAATCCAGATCTTTATGTGTTGCACTTTAAGACTAATATATCCGGCACTGAAAATAGCCAAATGCTGCTACCTGCGGCTATATTTGCAATTCGTTTGATAAACGAATATCTGAATAACGAATTTTACACATACCTAGTCTACAGGTTGAGTGCAGAGACATAAGGTTTGGGGTAACTTTTCACGTGGGTTGTAGTTGCAGCAGCGAGACAAGGCAGCTCAAGGTTTATTATGGTTAGGATGAAGAGAAACAGGAAAGATGGTAAGCCTCGCTTAAAGGGACCTGAAACCCAACTTCTCAATTTACATCTATTACCTGATATGTTTTGTTCTCTTGTTATCCTTTGTTGAAGAGTATACCTGGGTACGCTCAAGTTTTGCTGATTGGTGGCTGTACATATATGCTAGTATGCTACGTGTTATTGGCTCACCTATATGCATTGCGGTTTCTTCAAAAAAGGATGCCAAGAGAATGAAGCTACTTAGATTATAGAAGTAAATCGGAAAGTTGTTTAAAATTGTATTCTAAATCATGAAAGAAAAAAATAGTGTTTTCCTCTTTAATAGGTGGGTTTTCAAAGAGCTCCTAAAAACTGTACAAGGCTAGAGGCAGTCTAATGTAGCTGGGATAATAGAGAGAACAGGAGCAGCGAGTGAGAGGTCTTGGATGTGTGAGAGGTGGGTAGAAATAATAGGAGTTGAGAGACGTAGGTCAGAGGTTCATCAAAGAGTGTGAATCTCAGAGTATTTGGAAATGAGAGAGGAAATATAGTTGGGAGTGAGGCTGTAGAATGTTTGGTAGGTTAGTGTTGTTAGGACGTCTTAACAGCGTTGAGCTTTAACGCCGTTTGGACAGCACGGAACGTCCTTCCTTATATGGTGCACTGCAGCCTCCTCCTTTTAGTTAATGAAAAATCACAGTGGGGGGGGGGGGGTGCCTAGCAGCGTAAGAAGTCCCCCATGATCCAATCCCAGCCTTGAAATCACATGATCACATTGACAATAACGTGATTTCAGTTTTTCAGCAAGTGTTTACATTGGAAACTTCGTTCCAATCTAAGCACTTGCCCCCCAGCATAAAGGGGTTAATATTTTGAACTGTATTCTAAAATGTAAGTGTAGGGACTGACAGAACAGGGGCAAGTGATGTAAATCGGTGACTTAGGTGGATGAGTCTAGCTGGAGCATTCATGATAGATTGGAGGGGGAGGGGCCATTAGGAGTAGTATGAAGTAGTCAACATGTGACAAAATGAGGGAATGAATACATGTGTTTGTAGTTTCTTGGGTTCTACAAATTTGAAATGCAAATAAATAAATAGGAAAGCCTATGTCTAAGTATACCAGCTTCATTGTTACACAATGCTGCAACAAAATGTCAAGGGTAAAAAATAAAACACACTATTTACATAGAACATTTTATTTCTTAACAAATTCCTTTCTTTAACTACATGTAAGGGGTTAAATATATAGTAGTGATGCAGTGCCACTGTGGATAAGGATACAGCTGATGGGCATATTAAAGGAGCAGCCACCAATCACCAACTAGTACCCAGTAATGCGTTGCAGCTCCTTACCTACCTAGGTATGCTTATCAACAAAGAATACCAATTGAACAAAACAAATTAGGTAATAGAAGTAAATTTGAGAGTTTAAAATCACATACTATATCTTTTTCTTTCATGATTCAGAGAGGGCATGCAATTTTAAGCAACTTTCTAATTTACTCCTATTATCAATTTTTCTTTGTTCTCATGTTATCTTGATTTGAAAAAGCAGTAATAAAAGGTTAGGAGCCGGCCCATTTTTAGTTCAGCACCTGGATAGTGCTTGCTGATTAGTTTGCTACATTTAGCCACAAATCAGATTCAGCAAGTGCTACCCAGGTGCTGAACAAAAAATGGTCCGGCTCTAAAGCTTACAGTACTGCTTTTTCAAATCAAGATAACATGAGAACAAAGAAAAATTGATAATAGGAGTAAATTAGAAAGGTGCTTAAAATCTCATGCTCTATCTGAATCATGAAAGAAAAAAATTGGGTTTAGTGTCCCTTTAAGAAAGATTATGCAATTTTAAACAACTTTCCAATTTACTTCTAATTTGCTTCATTCATTAGGTATCATTTGTTGAAGAAATATGAAAGCACATGAGTGAGCCAATCACATGTGTCATCTATGTGCAGCCATCAATCAGCAGCTACTGAGCCTATTTAGATATGTTTTTCAACCAAGGATAACAAGAGAATGAAGCAAATTAGATACTATTAGTAAATTGGAAAGTTGTTTAAAATGGCATGTTCTTTTTAAATCATAAAAGAAAAAAATTGGGCTTCATGTCCCTTTAATGTCTTTAACCCTTTTTATGAAGCTGAATACACAATAAAAGTGAATTTGTTTACAAATAAAATACTCTACTGAATCACAGCATTTTTATTTTACAGTAGAATGTACCCTGAAAACAATGTAACGTTTTTGATCAGTCTCAGACTTAGGAAATTCTTCATATATTTGTTATTCAGATTTAGTGCTTATAGCACAAATACCTTCCATGTTTGTAATGAAAAACATCAATAATGTATAAGCCATCTCATGCAGTGTTCTACAAGTTAATGGGCACCACTGAATTAGAACAGACTGTGGAGATTTCAAGAAAGCAATTTATTAACCCACATGAGCACACTGGGCTTTTATTAGTTAAGACAAGGAATATAAAAAAAGCAAGTTCTCTGCTAGAAAGTTAAACTGGCAACTGTTGTAAACAAATTACTATTCATAAGCTGAGTGTAGCTGGAGAGCGACTATGAATTCACTTAGTTCCCGATCAGGATATTTACTGCAGACTGAACACCAGGGGGAATTGATAAAATACTTCTGAATAAAAGATCCACTTTCTTGCTTAATAACACTGACGGATTGGTAAAGGACCTGGTATATAATGCAACCTTAGACTAGGCTGTTCACTCCCCCAATAACACTAGACATTTAACCAGTTCCCTGAAAGGTACTTGCTAAATATTGCACAGTAATAAATGGCTAATATATTGCAATAAATATATACATGTATTTCATATACTATATAGCAATATGCATGTGAGAGGGAAAAAAAGAAGAATATATCTTCTTTTAATGCATACATTTCTTTAAGGGGCATAGGGCAAAAAGAAAATGCTATGTCAGAGAAGTATAATTACTGCACTATTGCAAATAAGGCACAGTAAAGTCAAAATTAAACTTTTAAGATTTAGATAGAGCATGTGATTTCAAACAGCTTTCCAATTTACTTCTATTATCAAATATGCTTTGTTGTCTTGCTATACTTTGTTGAAGACTAAACCTAGGTAAGCTGATACAAGCTCAGGAGTGTGCACGAGTCTATAGCAATATATGGCAGCGGTGTATGTAACTATGTATAACATTGCTACTAACATTGTTGCAAACACTGCTGCCAGATGGCTTAAAGGGATAGTCTAGTCAAAATTAAACTCTCATGATTCAGAGCATGCAATTTTAACTCCTATTATAAATTTTTCTTCGTTCTCTTGGTATCTTTATTTGAATGTTAGTTTAGGAGCCGGCTCATTTTTTGGTTCAGCACCTGGGTAGTGCTTGCTGATTGGTGGCTACATTTAGACACCAATCAGAAAGTGCTACCCAGGTTCTGAACCAAAAATAGGCCGGCTCGATGCTTACATTCCTGCTTTTTCAAATAAAGATACCAAGAGAAGGAAGCAAAATTGATAACAGGAGCAAACTAGAAAGTTGCTTAAATCTGCTCTATCTGAATCATGAAAGTTTAATTTTGACTAGATTATTCCTTTAAGACAAGTGCTCATCTAGGATTTCTCTTTACCAAAGGATACCAAGAGAACTAAACAAAATTGATTATAGAAATAAAATGGAAAGCTGTTTAAAATGCCATGCTCTATCCAATCAATTTGTTTCATTTTGAGTTTACTGTCCCTTTAAATTAATCTCTAGAGTGGCAGTGCACTACTGGGGGCTAGATGAACACATCTTGGGAGCCAATGAAAAGAGACAAATGTGTGTAGCCACAAATCACCAGCCAGTTCTCAGTGTACTGCTGCTGAGCAAATGCAAAAACGCTTTTCAACAAAGGATACCAAAAGAACAAAAGTACATTTAATAAGAGAAGTGATTTTTTTTATGTCCAAAAGGAACATTAAACACTAAATACACGCTAGATAGAATGATGCATTTAAATAAAACATTAAGGCTGTGACACACTGCAAGCGGAGCGGCGCGCAGCGTGTAGATGCAGCTGTGCGCGCTCAGTGTGTCTTGCCTTTTCATCTCTGAGCACTCTGCTGCGTCAGGTCGCGTAGCTGAGCACTCAGAGATGAAATATTTGATCTTTAGAAGTGATGCGACGCGGAGCGAAGCAGCTGCTTTGCCTCGCGCCGCATCGCTTGCAGTGTGTCACAGTCTTTAGACTGAGAATAGCATGTAGATGCATTTTTTAAAGTTTCATTAGCTGTTTGTAAAGTGTAAAGTTTTAGTGTCTATAAAACAATGGGAGCTGCCATGTTGCCAAGGTTACCTTCTCTACTGGAGCCAATTAGGGACAGTTATAAATAGGTCACTAGAGTGTGCAGCCAATGGCTGTGTGGAATATAACAGTGTTCTGCACTTCCATTTCTAACAGGAACTGAAAAGCTCTCAATCTCAGAATGGATTACAGGAAAAGGGGACAAAATAAATAATGAAAGTATATTGCAGAGTTTTTTATTTTTTATTTATACAAATTATCATTTTATATTACTATCTCAAAGTGTTTAATGTCCCTTTAAAATTGCCTGCTCTGGGCTCAGTATATAAAGCAGTGTAAACTGCTTTTGAGCTGTTGTGGGGCAGGTTTACTGCTTCCCACGATGTAAGAAACAGCAGCCATCAGACCGCTGCTTCTTACACTCTCCGCCACCACTGAGTTGGCGGATAGAATTCACCCTGAACATGCTCACTCAGGATGATTGACAAGCCCTTCTCTCACGTGATTGGTCAGTATTTCACACTCGCTTGAGTGTATAATAGTACATATGGGCAGTGGGCGAACAGGGTCCAATTCCTGTTCGTTGCAAAGCCATATGCAGACATATTATTTCTAAAATATTTGCATCTTAGACAACATTGAGAACCTATATTCCTAGGGCTGGTATATATACAAGACTTTCATAGGTCTTTTATGGTTAAAAAACATGGAGTAAGTATCCTCGATATTGTTTATGGCATATCCATGGAGCGCAATGACTTTGCCAATCACAACCCTCCCTCAAGTTTTGCACTTTATTTTGGCAACAAAATGACACTGAATTTTTACACACAAAAAGCAAAATTATTGCGCTCCCGCGAACGCGAAAATGTTCCCGTTTGTGGGAGCACAATAACCAGTCATTACAAGTGCTTCAAAATTTAACCAGAGATTAGATCTCTGATTAGTTTTCTAAAAGTGCCCCAAATGTGTTTTTTTTTTTTAATTAAAAACTGCTCTAGGCATTTTTTGGGGTTTAAAGTTGGGGGTGCCTTTACATTGCGGTCTATGGGAACTGTGTGTTCTCCTAGACTGCAATGTAAATATATATGTATATGTTTCTATACATTATACACATATTAACACATAAATATATATGTATATAATCATATACATATATATTTCAAAATGCTGCCCATCGCAGCACTATTTACCCTCTTCACTGTGTGAGATTCTGATGCCGTCTGTGACATCACAGACACTAACTAAATCACTAAATCAAGCTATTAACCCCTAAACCGCCATTACCCGACATCGCCGACACTAACTAAACCTATTAAACCCTAAACCACTGTTCCCCAATATCGCCGACACTTAACTAAACGTATTAACCCCTAAACCGCAGTTCCCCGACATTGACGACACTAACTAAACCTATTACCCCTAAACGCCGTTCCCAAACATCGCCAACACTAACTAAACCTATTAACCACTTAACCGTAGTTCCCCAACATTCATGTTTATCCATTGTGGGACCGGCATCTTCTTCATCCCCGCGGAGGCGGAGCAGTCAATGCGCAGAGGCAGAGGTCCAGACGGAGGTCCAGGCGGAGGTCCATCGGTCCGATGTGGAGGTTCTCTTCATGCGATCATCCGCCGCACACTGAGGATTAAATGCAAGGTACCCCTTTTATATTGGGGTACTGTTGCATTCCTATTGGCTGAAAAATTTAAATCAGCCAATAGGAATGAGAGCTGCTTAAATCCTATTGGCTGATTCAAACAGCCAATAGGATTTAAGCAGCTCTCATTGCTTTTTTTTGGGGGGGGTCTTTTTTTTTTTTTTTAAAACGTTTTTTTTTTATTTTGTGGGTTTGGGGGGGTGGGGGTTTGTAAATGTTAGGGGGGGTGTTTTAATTTTTTGCAAAAGAGCTGTTAACTTTAGGGCAATGCCCTACAAAAGGCCCTTTTAAGGGCCATTGGTAGTTTATTGTAGATTAGGGTTTTTTTATTTTTGGGTGGGTTTTTTTTTAAACGGGGTATTTGAATAGGAATATTTTTTATTTTTTTGGATAATTCCGTTTGTTATTTTTTGTAATGGTAGTTTTTTTATTTTTTGTAATTTTCGTGTTTATTATTTTTTGTAATTGTAGTTTTAATTTTTTTAGTAATGTTAGGTGTTTTTATTTTTAGTAATGTTAGGATTTTTATTTTTAGTAATGTTAGGATTTATTAGTGTAAGCTTAGGTTTTATTTTTATTTCACAGGTAAGTTTGTATTTGTTTTAACTAGGTAGTTAGTAAATAGTTATATTGTAGCTAACTAACAGCTAGATTACGAGTTTTGCGTTATGAGTAAAAAAGCAGTGTTAAGGCTCATAACGCTGCTTTTTCACTACTGCTGCTATGACGAGTCTTGTAGGTACAGCTGCCCCGCACACTTTTTTGGCCATACCGCAAATGAACTTACGCAATTTTCGTACAGTCTTTTTCCAATGGGACTTCCATAGCGCCGATATTACAAGTTTTTTTTGGAGGCCAAAAAGTGAGCGGTACAGCCTATCCCGCAAGATTCATAACGCATTCTAAAGTCAGTAGTTATGAGTTTTACACTACAAAGCTGTAGCATAAAACTCATAACTAAAGTGCTAAAAAGTACACTAACACCCATAAACTTCCTATTAACCCCTAAACCGTGACCCTCCCGCATCGCAAACACTAAAATAACTTTATTACCCCCTAATCTGCCTCTCCGGACATCGCTGCCACGATAATAAACATATTAACCCCTAAACCGCCACACTCTCGCATCGCAAACACTAGTTAAATATTATTAACCCCTAATTTGCTGTCCCTAACATTGCCGCCATCTACCTACATTTATTAACCCCTAATCTGCCGTCCCCAATGTCGCCGCCACTATACTAAATTTATTAACCCCTAAACCTAAGTCTAACCCTAACACCCACTAACATAAATATAATTAAAATAAATCTAAATAAAAATTACTATCATTACCTAAATAATTCCTATTTAAAACTAAATACTTACCTATTAAATAAACCCTAAGCTAGCTACAATATAACTAATTGTTACATTGTAGCTAGCTTAGGGTTTATTTTTATTTTACCGGCAAGTTTGTATTTATTTTAACTAGGTAGAATAGATACTAAATAGTTATTAACTATTAACTAACTACCTAGCTAAAATAAATACAAATTTACCTGTAAAATAAAACCTAACCTGAGATACACTAACACCTAACATTACACAACAATTAAATAAATTACATAAATTAAATACAATTACCTAAATTACAAAAAAAACAACACTAAATTACACAAAATAAAAAACAATTACAAGATATTTAAACTAATTACACCTAATCTAATAGCCCTATCAAAATAAAAAAGCCCACCTAAAATAAAAAAAACCCCTAGCCTAAACTAAACTACCAATAGCCCTTAAAAGGGTCTTTTGCTGGGCATTGCCCCAAAGAAATCAGCTCTTTTACCTGTAAAAAAAATACAAGCAACCCCCAACAGTAAAACCCACCACCCACACAACAAACCCCCCAAATAAAACCCTAACTAAAAAAACCTAAGCTCCCTATTGCCCTGAAAAGGGCATTTGGATAGGCATTGCCCCTAAAAGGGCATTTAGCTCTATTGCTGCCCAAACCCTAATCTAAAACTAAAACCGACCCAATAAACCCTTAAAAAACCCAACACTAACCCCCGAAGATCCAATAACAGTTTTGAAGACCGGACATCCATCATCAACGAAGCCGGGAGAAGTCCTGAACGAAGCGGCAAGAAGTCCTCAACGAAGCCGGGAGGAGTCTTCATCCAAGCTGGGAGAAGTGGTCCTCCAGACGGTTTTTTTAAGGGTTTATTGGGTGGGTTTTATTTTTAGGTTAGGGTTTGGGCAGCAATAGAGCTAAATGCCCTTTTATGGGCAATGCCCATCTAAATGCCCTTTTCAGGGCAATGGGGAGCTTAGTTTTTTTAGTTAGGGTTTTATTTGGGGGGTTGGTTGTGTGGGTGGTGGGTTTTACTATTGGGGGGTAAAAGAGCTGATTTATTTGGGGCAATGCCCAGCAAAAGGCCCTTTTAAGGGCTATTGGTAGTTTAGTTTAGGCTAGGGTTTTTTTTTTTTGATAGGGCTATTAGATTAGGTGTAATTAGTTTAAATATCTTGTAATTTGTTTTTTATTTTGTGTAATTTAGTGTTTGTTTGTTTTTGTAATTTAGGTAATTGTATTTAATAAATGTAATTTATTTAATTGTAGTGTAAGGTTAGGTGTTAGTGTAACTCAGGTAAGGTTTTATTTTACAGGTAAATTTGTATTTATTTTAGCTAGGTAGTTAGTAAATAGCTAATAACTATTTAGTAACTATTCTACCTAGTTAAAATAAATATAAACTTGCCTGTAAAATAAAAATAAACCCCAAGATAGCTACAATGTAACTATTAGTTATATTGTAGCTAGCTTAGGGATTATTTTACAGATAAGTATTTAGTTTTAAATAGTAATTATTTAGGTAATGATAGAAGGTTTTCTTTAGATTTATTTTAATTATATTTAAGTTAGTGGGTGTTAGGGTTAGACTTAGGTTTAGGGGTTAATAACTTTAGTATAGTGGCAACGTTGGGGGCGGCATATTAGGAGTTAATAAATGTAGGTAGGTGGCACGCGATGTTAGGGGCGGAAGATTAGGGGTTAATAATATTTAACTAGTGTTTGTGATGTGGGAGTGCGGTGGTTTAGGGGTTAATATGTTTATTATAGTGGTGGCGGTGTCCGGAGCGGCAGATTAGGGGTTAATAAGTATAATGTAGGTGTCAGCGATGTTGGGGGCGGCAGATTAGGGGTTAATAAGTATAAGATTAGGGGTGTTTAGACTTGGGGTTCATGTTAGGGTATTAGGTGTAAACATAAATTTTGTTTCCCCATAGGAATCAATGGGGCTGCGTTACAGAGCTTTACGCTCCTTTATTGCAGGTGTTAGACTTTTTTTCATCTGGCTCTCCCCATTGATGTCTATGGGGAAATCGTGCATGAGCACGTACAACCAGCTCCCCGCTGACTTAAGCAGCGCTGGTATTGGAGTGCGGTATGGAGCACAAGTTTGCTCTACGCTCACTTCTTGTCTTTTAACGCCGGGTTTATAAAAACCTGTAATACCAGCGCTGTAGGTAAGTGAGCGGTGACAATAACGTGCAAGTTAGCACCGCACCCCTCATAACGCAAAACTCGTAATCTAGCCATTAGGTTTTATTTTTATTTCACAGGTAAGTTTGCATTTATTTTTATTTCACAGGTAAGTTTGCATTTATTTTTAAATAGGTAGTTAATAATTGTAACTTTAATTTAGGTCTATTTTAATTATGTTAAAGTTAGGGGGTGTTAGGTTTAGGGGTTAATATAGTTTAATTTAGGTTGCTACAATGTGGGGGCCGGCGGTTTAGGGGTTAATAGGTTTAGTTAGTGTTGGCTACGTTTGGGAACGGCGGTTTGGGGTTAATAGGTTTATTTAGTGTTTTAGTTAGTGTTAGCGATGTTTGGGAACGGCGGTTTTGGGGTCAATAGGTTTAGTTAGTGTTGGTGATGTTTAGGAACAGCGGTTTAGGGGTTAATAGGTTTATTTAGCATTTCAGTTAGTGTCTGTGATGTTGGGGAACTGTGGTTTAGGGGTTAATAGGTTTAGTTAGTTTTGGCGATGTTTGGGAATGGCGGTTTAGGGGTTAATACGTTTAGTTAGTGTCTGCGATGTTTGGGAAAGGTGGTTTAGGGGTTAATAGGTTTAGTTAGTGTCAGCGATGTTGGGGAACAGCGGATTAGGGGTTAATAGCTTTATTAAGTTATTTAGTTAGTGTTGGAGATGTCGGGGAACTGCTGTTTAGGGGTTAATAGGTTTAGGTAGTGTTGGTGATGTGGGGGGCGGCAGTTTAGGGGTTAATAGGTTTAAATAGAGTCAACTATGTGAGGGGATGGCGGTTTAGGGGTTAATAGCTTTATTTAATGTCGGCGATGTGGGTGGCGGCAGTGGCGGCGGTTTTAGATAATTTTGTTTCGCCAATTGCCGGCATATTAGTTATGTTTAGTTAAATCGTTTTTTCGGATCCTTTTGTTTTTTTCGGATCCATTCTTTATTCATATGCATTAGTCTATTCTAAACTTCAGAATATAATAATGCATAGGAATAAAGAATGGATCCGAAAAAATGAACGGATCCGAAACAACAATTTAACTTAACTAATTTGCCGAAACAATTTTTTTTTTTAAACTTAACTAAGCTAATTTGCAGAAACTAAATTATTTATTTAACTTATGAAAACAAAACACATTTTTTTAGCGTTGCACATATCTACTGTACAGAGAGAGTGAGGTTTGGAGGTTGCAGTTTGTACAGTAAATGTGAGGCTATTTACCCCCTTCACTGTGCGAGGTTCTGATGCCGTCTGTGACATCGCTGAAACTAACTAAATCACTAAATAAAGCTATTAACCCCTAAACCGCCATTCCCCGGTTAATAGGTTAAGTTAGTGTCGGCGATGTTTGGGAACGGCGGTTTAGGGGTTAATACGCTTAGTTAGTGTCAGCGATGTTTGGGAACCGTGGTTTAGGGGTTAATAGGTTTAGTTAGTGTAGGCGATGTCGGGGAACTGCGGATTAGGGGTTAATAGCTTTATTTAGTGATTTAGTGTCGGCAATGTTGGGGAACTGCGGTTTAGGGGTTAATAGGTTTAGGTAGTGTTGGTGATGTGGGGAGGCGGCGATTTAGGGGTTAATAGGTTTAGTTAGTGTCAACTATTTAGGGGGACGGCGGTTTAGGGGTTAATAGCTTTATTTAGTTTCGGTGATGTGGGTGGCGGCGGCGGTTTTAGATAATTTTGTTTCGGCAATTGCCGACATATTAGTTATGTTTAGTTAAATCTTTTTTCGAATCCTTTGGTTTTTTTCGTATCCATTCTTTATTCATATGCATTATTCTATTCTAAACTTCAGAATAGAATAATGCATAGAAATAAAGAATGGATCCGAAAAAACGAACGGATCCGAAACAACGATTTAACTTAACATAACTAATTTCCCGAAACAACTTTTTTTAAACTTAACTAAACTAATTTGCCGAAACAAAATTAATTATTTAACTTATGATAACTAAAAACATTTTTTAGCGTTGCACATATCTATTGTACAGAAAGAGTGAGGTTTGGAGGTTGCAGTTTGTACACTAAAAGTGAGATTTGGAAGTCAAGGTCTGTACAGTGAGAGTTAGGTTTGGAAGTCACGGTGTGTACAGTGAAAGTGAGGTTTGGAAGTCGTGGTCTGTACAGTGAGATTTAGGTTTGGAGGTTGCTGTCTGTACAGTAAGAGTGAGGTTTGGAGGTTGCTGTCTGTACAGTGAGATTTAGGTTTGGAGGTTGCTGTCTGTACTGTGAGAGTGAGGTTTAGAGGTCGAGGTCTGTACAGTGAGAGTGAGGTTTGGAAGTCACGGTCTGTACAGTGAGAGTTAGGCTTGGAGGTCGAGGTCTGTACAGTGAGAGTGAGATTTGGAGGTCGAGGTCTGTACAGTGAGAGTGAGGTTTGAAGGTTGAGGTATGTACAGTGAGAGTGAGGTTTGAAGGTCGAGGTCTGTACAGTGAGAGTGAGGTTTGGAAGTCACAGTCTGTACAGTGAGAGTGAGGTTTTAAAGTCACAGTCTGTACAGTGAGAGTGCGGTTTGGAAGTCCCAGTCTGTATAGTGAGAGTGAGGTTTGGAGGTCCCGGTTTGTACAGTTAGAGTGAGGTATGGAGTTTGCAGTCTGTAGAGTGAGAGTGAGGTTTGAAAGTCACGGTCTGTACAGTGAGAATGAGGTTTGGAGGTCCCGGTTTGTACAGTTAAAGAGTGAGGTTTGGAGGTTGCAGTCTGTATAGTGAAAATGAGGTTTGGAAGTCATGGTCTGTACATTGAGAGTGAGGTTTGGAGGTCAAGGTCTGTACAGTGAGGGTGAGGTTTGGAAGTCATGGTCTGTACAGTGAGAGTGAAGTTTGGAGATTGCAGTCTGTACAGTGAGAGTGAAGTTAGGAAATCACAGTCTGTACAGTGAGAGTGAGGTTTGGAAGTCGCGGTCTGTACAGTGAGAGTGAAGTTTGGAGGTTACCGTTTGTACAGTGAGAGTGAGGTTAGGAAATCATGGTCTGTACAGTGAGAGTGAGGTTTGGAAGTCGTGGTCTGTACAGTGAGAGTGAGGTTTGGAGGTTGCAGTCTGTACAGTGAGAGTGAGGTTAGGAAATCACGGTCTGTACAGTGAGAGTGAGGTTTGGAAGGCACGGTCTGTACAGTGAGAGTGAGGTTTGGAGGTCGAGGTCTGTACAGTGAGAGTGAGGTTTGGAGGTTGCAGTCTGTATAGTGAGATTGAGGTTTGGAAATCACGGTTCTTACAGTGAGAGTGAGGTTTGGAAGTCGCGGTCTGTACAGTGAGAGTGAGGTTGAGAGGTTATAGTTTGCACAGTTAGAGTGAGGTTTAAAGGTTACAGTCTGTAGAGTGAGAGTGAGGTTGGGGAGGTTGCAGTTTGTACAGTGAGAGTGCGGTTTGGAGGTCAAGGTTCTGTACAGTGAGAGTGAGGTTTGGAGGTTGCGGTCTGTACAGTAAGAGTGAGGTTTGGAAGTCACGGTCTGTGCAATGAGAGTGAGGTTTGGAGGTTGCGGTCTGTGCAGTAAGAGCGAGGTTTGGAGGTTGCAGTCTGTACAGTGAGAGTGAAGTTTAAAGGTTGCAGTCTATACAGTGAGAGTGAGGTTGGGAGGATGCAGTCTGTACAGTGAGAGTGAGATTTGGAGGTCTAGGTCTGTACAGTGATAGTGAGGTTTGAAGGTCGAGGTCTGTACAGTGAGAGTGAGGTTTGAAGGTCGAGGTCTGTACAGTAAGAGTGAGGTTTGGAAGTCACAGTCTGTACAGTGAGAGTGAGGTTTTAAAGTCACAGTCTGTACAGTGAGAGTGCGGTTTGGAAGTCCCAGTCTGTATAGTGAGAGTGAGGTTTGGAGGTCCCGGTTTGTACAGTTAGAGTGAGGTATGGAGTTTGCAGTCTGTAGAGTGAGAGTGAGGTTTGAAAGTCACGGTCTGTACAGTGAGAATGAGGTTTGGAGGTCCCGGTTTGTACAGTTAAAGAATGAGGTTTGGAGGTTGCAGTCTGTATAGTGAAAATGAGGTTTGGAAGTCACAGTCTGTACATTGAGAGTGAGGTTTGGAGGTCAAGGTCTGTACAGTGAGGGTGAGGTTTGGAAGTCATGGTCTGTACAGTGAGAGTGAAGTTTGGAGATTGCAGTCTGTACAGTGAGAGTGAAATTAGGAAATCACGGTCTGTACAGTGAGAGTGAGGTTTGGAAGTTGCGGTCTGTACAGTGAGAGTGAAGTTTGGAGGTTACTGTTTGTACAGTGAGAGTGAGGTTAGGAAATCACGGTCTGTACAGTGAGAGTGAGGTTTGGAAGTTGTGGTCTGTACAGTGAGAGTGAGGTTTGGAGGTTGCAGTCTGTACAGTGAGAGTGAGGTTAGGAAATCACGGTCTGTACAGTGAGAGTGAGGTTTGGAAGGCACGGTCTGTACAGTGAGAGTGAGGTTTGGAGGTCAAGGTCTGTACAGTGAGAGTGAGGTTTGGAAATCACGGTTCTTACAGTGAGAGTGAGGTTTGGAAGTCGCGGTCTGTACAGTGAGAGTGAGGTTGAGAAGTTATAGTTTACACAGTTAGAGTGAGGTTTAAAGGTTACAGTCTGTACAGTGAGAGTGTGGTTTGGAGGTCGAGGTTCTGTACAGTGAGAGTGAGGCTTGGAGGTTGTGGTCTGTACAGTAAGAGTGAGGTTTGGAAGTCACGGTCTGTACAATGAGAGTGAGGTTTGGAGGTTGCGGTCTGTGCAGTAAGAGCGAGGTTTGGAGGTTGCAGTCTGTACAGTGAGAGTGAAGTTTAAAGGTTGCAGTCTATACAGTGAGAGTGAGGTTGGGAGGATGCAGTCTGTACAGTGAGAGTGAGGTTTGGAGGTCAAGGTCTGTACACTGAGAGTGAGGTTTGGAAGTCATTGTCTGTACACTGAGAGTGAGGTTTGGAGGTTGCTGTCTGTACAGTGAGAGTGAGGTTTGGAGGTTGCAGTCTGTACAGTGAAAATGAGGTTTGGGGGTTGCGATCTGTACAGTGAAAATGAGGTTTGGGGGTTGCGATCTGTACAGTGAGAGTGTTTTTTTGCAAACCTGGTTAGTGGATTCACTATTTATATACACATATTAAAGGGATAGTATAGACAAAATTAAACTTTCATGATTCAGATAGAGCAGGCAATTTTAAGCAACTCTCTAATTTACTCATATTATCAATTTTAATTTGTACTCTTGGTATCTTTATTTAAAAAAAAAACCTGTAAGGTAAGCTTAGAAGCTGGCCCATTTTTGGTTCAGCGCCTGGGTAGTGCTTGCTGATTGGTGTATAAATGTAGCCATCAGCAAGAGCTACCCAGGTGCTGAACCAAAATGGGCCGTCTCCTAAGTTTACTTTCCAGCTTTTTAAAATAAAGATAACAAGAGAATAAAGAAAAAATGATAATAGGAGTAAATTAGAAATGTGCTTAAAATTGCATGCTCTATCTGAATCATGAAAGTTTATTTTTGACTATACTATCCCTTTAACACATAAATATATATGTAAATAAGCATATACATCCATATATATTTATATTGGCTGCCCATCGTTACTTACCCCCTTCGTTGCATTTAGGTTCTGTGCCATGTATGAAGGCATCAGAACGAGGCTCCTATTGGAGCCTATGGAAGCGCGCTCTTGTGAGCACAATGCTTCTGTGCAATGTGAACTTGATGTCATGTTTGCATTGCACCTAACTCGTAATACCAGTGCACATTTGCGTGCACTGGTATAACTCAGTTGAGCGCAAATATCACTTTTGCGGAAGCGATATTTTGTGCTCAACTTGTACTGCCCATATTCAGCAGTAGTTGTGTATCTTGAAATTGTCAATATTTTAAGTGAACCTGAGCAAAAATTCAGAAGACAGTTTCTTGGCTGGAACTCATTCTAATTTTCTATGGTTTTGTTTAAAAATAATAAAAGATGTTTAGTTGAGACACATAGAATTTTTGTAACTAATACAGATTCAGTTGATCACCCTAAACAGATCTATTTATGAATCATGAATTTAGAAGGCAGCGTTTCTAGACATCCATTCTTGGCACAGTTCATTTATATTTATAACAAGTTCTTATAGTACCAATGTGATTATTCATAGCATTACAGTTTGTAGCTCATACTTATGCCAACTAAAAATGATCAACACCCAGTACAATCTTTAATAGAATTATACTGCTGTACTATTCCAAATTTTATATCCTCAATCAGAGAACTTGGAGAGTATAAAAATAAATTACATTATGTGAAATTTTATATAGGATGGTTTTATGCAAAATGTAATAAATGTTATGTTCTAATTTTTTTTATTTTTTTTTTATTAAAGGGACATAATACTCATATGCTAAATAACTTGAAAGTGACGCAGTATAACTGTAAAAAACTGACAGGAAAATATCACCATAGCATCCCTATGTAAAAAAGAAGATATTTTACCTCACAATCTCCTCAGCTCAGCAGAGTAAGCTCTGTGTAAAAAGTTATACTCAGCTGCTGCTCAGCTGCAGGTAAAAAAATGAAGAAATGAACAGCAGCCAATCAGCATCAACAGTGCTGAGGTCATGAACATACTGATTTGCTGCTTAGAAGTCCTTTACAATGGGATGTGGCTACTGAGGAATTTTTGAGGTAAAATATCTTTCTTTTTTACATAGAGATGTTCAGGTGATATTTCCTAGTCAGCTTTTTACAGCTATGCTGCATCACTTTCAAGTGTTTAAACATTTAGGTATTATGGCCCTTTAAAATGGCTCAAGTCAAAATTAAACTTCATGATTCAGATAGAGCAGTCAATTTTAAAAACTTTCCAACTTCCTTCCATTAACAAAATGTGCACAGTCTTTTTATATTTACATGAGCATGTGCAAGAATTGAAAGAATATACGTACAGTATATGCATTTGTGATTGGCTGATGGCTGTCACATGATACAGTGGGAGTGGAAATTGACATAACTAATTTGTTAGAAAAAAATCTACTCATTTGAAGCAAAGACTGTGGGGCCTATTTATAAAGCAGTCAATGCTTCTTATTCCACACGAGGCTTCTGGCTCGCCGGATATGTAAGTTAAGAAGCAGCTGTCTTAATACCACTGCTCTTTAACTCCTCCGCCACCTCTTAACTATAACGGATCATGTCCGTCTGACATATGTTAAATCGACCCCTAAGTGCTATTGCGTTGTCTTGTTATCATGCATTTGTTGATTATGCAGATTATCCATTAAATAATACATGTATACATCCTATATGTTGGTGTTTTGCTAAGGGTTACAGATGAGATAATGATTTGGATTATGTTGCATACCATGAATGTTTTAGAACATGACGCAAAAAAATATTTTATTTGTATAATTTTATTTATTTATTTGCGTTTCATATAATAGATGTTCTACATATTTGGGTATTTGTACAAACTAACGCCTGGATTTGGAGTTTTGTCGGTAAAGACCTGCGGTGCTAACAAGCCTTTTTTTTTTCAACGCACCATTAAGACAACGCTGGTATTACGAGTTGTCTGAATGGCTGCGTTAGCCTCAGAAAAGTGAGCGTTGAGCCAAATTTAGCTCCACTTCAACCCTCAATACCAGCGTGCACGATTTCCCCATAGGAAACAATGAGGCTGAGCTGGCTGAAAAAAAACCTAACACCTGCAAAAAAGCAGCGTTCAGCTCCTAACGCAGCCCCATTGTTTCCTATGGGGAAGCACTTTCTAAGTCTACACCTAACACCCTAACATGAACCCCGAGTCCAAACACCCCTAATCTTACACTTATTAACCCCTAATCTGCCGCCCCTGCTATCGCTGACACCAGCATTATACTATTAACCCCTAATCTGCCGCTCCGGACACCGCCGCCACCTACATTATAGCTATGAACCCCTAATCTGCTGTCCCTAACATGGCCGACACCTATATTATATTTATTAACCCCTAATCTGTCCCCCCCCAACGTCGCCGCCACCTACCTACACTTATTAACCCCTAATCTGCCGACCGGACATTGCCGCCACTACAATAAATGTATTAACCCCTAAACCGCCGCACTCCCGCATCACAAACACTATAATAAATTGTATTAAGCCCTAATCTGCCCTCCCTAACATCGCCGCCACCTACCTACAATTATTAACCCCTAATCTCCCGCCCCCAACGTCGCTGCTACTATAATAAAGTTATTAACCCCTAAACCTAAGTCTAACCCTAACACCCCCCCTAACTTAAATATAATTTAAATAAAACTAACTAAAATTACTATCATTAAATAAATTAATCCTATTTAAAACGAAATACTTACCTATAAAATAAACCCTAATATAGCTACAATATAACTAATAGTTACATTGTAGCTAGCTTAGGGTTTATTTTTATTTTACAGGCAAGTTTGTATTTATTTTAACTAGGTACAATAGCTATTAAATAGTTAATAACTATTTAATAGCTACCTAGTTAAAATAATTACAAAATTACCTGTAAAATAAATCCTAACCTAAGTTACAAATACACCTAACACTACACTATCATTAAATTAATTAAATAAATTACCTACAATTATCTAACATAAAATACAATTCAATAAACTAAACTATAATACAAACCCCCCCCCCCCCCCCCACTAAATTACAAAAAATAAAAAAATCTTACAAGAATTTTAATCTAATTACACCTAATCTAAACCCCCTAATAAAATAAAAAAGCCCCCGAAAATAATAAAAGGCCCTACCCTATACTGGTGCAACGCCGCCCCCTGCAGATTCGCGGCCACCAGCAGGGGGTGTCAATCAACCCGATCGTACTCGATCGGGTTGAATTGTGGCGATCTCTGTCAGCCTGCTCAGAGTAGGCGGACAGGGTTATGGAGTAGCGGTCTTTAGACCACTGCCTCATAACTGTTGTTTGGCTCGCCAGAAACACGGGCCCTCAAGCTCTATTGGGAGCTTGATGAATGGGCCTCATTATAAGTATTCGTTTTGATCATTCAGTTGTATTAAAACTTATTGTACTAAATGTCTTTCAAGGGCAACATGCTCAGAGTAAAAAGGTGAACAAGCCTTTAGTTCTTGCCATACGTAGCCTGGGAACATGAGTATATGTTTTTTCTGAAAGCAAAGAAAAAAAAAAACAGTTTATATATCTGCTAATATTTTAACTGCTTGATTCATTATATATGTAGGGAATCATTTAAAGTTGCTATCCCTTACACTAAACACAGCTTCAGTACAGTGTCTGAAATCGACGTGCATTTGCCATTCAATGAGACAAACCAGAGGCGTAACTAGAAACCACAGGGCCCAGGTGCTAGAATCTAAGAAGGGCCCCCCCCCACTACCCCTCCCCCCTCCAAAAAAAGGTGAATTTAATACTTTTTTTTTACATTTAACACAGAACAAAATGTGAATCAGATTACATGTCTGCAAAAGGAAGTACCTTGTGCCCACAGTCTGTGAGATGATCTGACCCCCTATTACTGTATATATATATATATATATATATAGTGACACTATTTAACCCCCCAGTACTGTATATAGTAAGTTAGTGACACAGTCTGTAATCTGCCAGTGAGATGGTTGGCCTGACCCTACCCGCCCAAGTACTTTATAAAGTGACCACAGTAGTCAGTGACATGGTCCACCCCCCATACTGTATATAGTGCTGTATAGTCACACTGTTTACCCCCTGCCCCCCCATGCTGTAGTAATAAGGTCTGTAATTTGCTGGTTTCACAAACATACACAAACACACATACATGCATAGATACACACACAGTCACATACACACACACAGAAAATGTATTGTACTCACAGCGCTTAAAGGACCTATAGCTCCTATCTAAGGTGGGCCCCCACTACCCACAGGGGAAATACTATTGTAAGAGAGGTTTAGAGAGGAGCGCCAGTTAAGTCAAGGTCTGGTGTGTGTGTGTGAAAATATATTCACACTAGAACAAATAAAACCCTTTTAGTGAGGGCTAAGTTCCTATGATTGGATGAGAAGCTTACGTGGTGGTAAGAAAAATGGGAAAAGAATATAAAATGTATGATACAATTTATTACAAACACAATTTAAATCTCATAAATATGGATCCGTGGTACATAAAAATATGGTAAAACAATCTAAAATATTAGATAAAATTCAAAGGGGATCGATCCCTCCAAGGGCACAATATCCCCAAGCTGGTATGTGGAGATTGGTAGAAGTTAGTAGACTGTGCTACCCTCTACTCCATATGGTAATATGACAACTAGTTAAACAGATTAAACAGATTAGGCAGATTGGTGGAGTGGTATACCACCAAATATGGTGAATACAATCTTAAGCAGATAAGCATACAGCTCAACAGAATATCAAATGTGAATAAAAAATCATATGTGAAAAAAGATACGCTGTGAAAAAACAAAGATGATCAAAAAATGTGACCAAAAAATGAACTAGTGTGTACACAATCTAGTGTAAAAAAAATGTGGTCTCAAAAAATTAAATAATGCAAATCACATAACATAGCATACAGATGTGTAGTGAAAAATATATACTTAGTGACTCAAAACAATATAAGGAAAAGTGGGCAATTGTTAAAACGTTAACGATATTTAGATACAGAAAATAAATGTGATCAAATCAATGTCCATACAAAACAGATAGTGATGACGTTATTGCAGTCAAGAAAAAAACTATCCAAAAGTATATTTTGGATAAATAAGTCCAATAAAACCAATAAAATGTCTCTTATCCTCCAATGGGTCCTAATATTCCAATCGAAAAATAGTTCAGAAACCTCAGTCTCAGGGCAAAAAAATGTGGAGACAAAGAGGAAAAAATGACAGTAAAAAAATGCTGGGAAGTCCTCAAAACCTAAGGGTAGAGAAACATAACATAGTATAATACTGTAAAACGTATGAGTAAATCAAGAAATATAGCTCACCATATGAATGTCAATGCGTTTCGGCCCACAGCTTGGGCCTTTCTCAAGACTAGTATATGGTATAGTATGGGTGAGCAGGGTCTTTTATGTCTGTATGTGGCCAATCAGATTTTACTTCAAATGGCGCCAAAAATTACCGCAAATTGACACCGGAAGTGCTACACCGGAAGTGTCAGATTTCTGACGGATATGGTATCCTTGGTCGTAAAAACAAAAATGTATCCTGCATTAATGTATGTTTGTATTTATTACGGCCAAAGTTATCAACAAGATGTCTGTTTGTAATATTGTCTGAACCCCTCTTGTGGCTGTTTTCCACCAAGTGAGTCTATCCAGGGCTTACCGGATCTTCCGCTAAACCGGAAGTTTATAGAAACCCTGCATATAGCATTAAAGGACTGGTAAATACAATGGCATCTATTTAACAAGGTCTGTCGGACCTGATCCGACAGTGCGGATCAGGTCCGACAGACCACTCTGAATACGGCGAGCAATACGCTCACCGTATTCAGCATTGCACCAGCAGCTCACAAGAGCTGCTGGTGCAACGCCGCCCCCTGCAGACTCGCGGCCAATAGGCCGCCAGCAGGGGGAGTCAATCAGCCCGATCTTACTCGATAGGGTTGATTTCCGGCGATGTCTGTCCGCCTGCTCTGAGCAGGCGGACAGGTTATGGAGCAGCGGTCTTTGCTTCATAACTTGTGTTTCTGGCGAGTCTAAAGACTCACCAGAAACACGGCCCTTCGAGCTCCGTACGGAGCTTAATAAATATGGGCCTGTATATTTGCATAATCAACAAATACATGATAACAAGACAATGCAATATCACTTCAAATGAGTAGTTTTTTTCTGACAAATTTCAAAGTTATGTGTATTTCCACTCCCCCTGTACCATGTGACAGCCACCACCCAATCACAAATGCATACACGTACCATGTGACAGCCACCACCCAATCACAAATGCATACACGTACCATGTGACAGCCACCACCCAATCACAAATGCATATACGTATATTCTGTGAATTCTTGCACATGCTCAGTAGGACCTGGGGACTCAAAAAGTGTAAATATAAAACAACTGCACATTTTGTTAATGGAAGTAAATTGGAAAGTTGTTGAAAATTGCTGCACTATCTGAATCATGAAAGTTTAATTTTGACTTGATTGTCCAGTTTAAAGGAACAGCACTGCCCAAAAACAACCAGAATATACCTGGTCATACTTTTATGACAGTGAAAAATAATAGAAATGTGACCATTTTAGTAGGTGACCCAAAGAGAACAAAGTCAATTTGATAATAGGAGTAAATGTAACTTGACATTAAACAATAAATACAATTTATAAGCTTAGCATTGAGGTTACTCCCTGCCTCCCTCTAGTCATGGGGGCAACCATGTTGAAATCTAGTATTCCAGTGCTAAGTGTTTGAACATGTGCGGAAAATCTACTTCAGATACCTGCAGTGAAACTTAGGTTCCAAAATGGCGGCACACATAATTAGAGGGAGGTGCATGAATTGTAATGAATTGTTTAATATCCCTTTTAAAAATGCCTTAAAACCGCATGCACTGGGGCCGATTTATCAAGGGTTGAATGGCCCCTGATCCCTCTATTTCCACGCTAGCATGTGGGCCTCCATATGTCTATGTTTCCAAGTAATTTATAGCAAATATAGGCCAAATATTACAAAGATGGAGTCATTTAATGCTAAAATTGCTTTGCTTTGACTGTAAACTAAATAGCAGTGACTCAATTCAAAACTGCTACACAAAACTATATATTTGTATAATTTAGACACCCTAGGGTATTTATCTAGAGGTATTTTGACACATTGGGGGCTAGTTATCAAGCCGTCTACTTTTCTGGCTTCGCCGGCCCAATACGTCCGCCTAAGCTCGCCTACCTTCGCCGCCGCGGACCTGAAAAAAATACGCATAAGTTATCAAATAAAGCTGTCAAAAAGCCGCGGGGCGATGAGCAGCGGACTGTGAGAGTTATCACTCATCCGATCTCGCTGCCCTTCGGCTTTTTCCCAGCTTTATTGCTAGCCTGTCACTAAGCACTCACACTAACTACACTGCTCTACCCCCTATACCGGCGCCCCCGGAGCCCCCCGCAACTAAATAAAGTTACTAACCCCTAAACCGCCGCTCCTAGACCCTGCCGCAACTCTTATAAATGTATTAACCCCTAAACCGCCGCTCCTAGACCCCGCCGCAACTCTTATAAATGTATTAACCCCTAAACCGCCGCTCCCGGACACCGCTGCCACCTACATTATACCTAGTAACCCCTAATCTGCCCCCCCTACACCGTCGCCACCTATAATAAATTTATTAACCCCTATCCTGCCCCCCACTACACCGCCGCCACTGTAATAAAATGATTAACCCCTAAACCTAAGTCTAACCCTAACCCTAACGCCCCCCTAACTTAAATATTAATTAAATAAATCTAAATAAATTAACTCTTATTAACTAAATGAATCCTATTTAAAACTAAATACTTACCTTTAAAATAAACCCTAATATAGCTACAATATAAATAATAATTATATTGTAGCTATCTTAGGATTTATATTTATTTTACAGGTAACTTTCAATTTATTTTAACCAGGTACAATAGCTATTAAATAGTTATTAACTATTTAATAGCTTACCTAGCTAAAATAAAGAGAAATGTACCTGTGAAATAAATCCTAACCTAAGTTACAATTACACCTAACACTACACTATACTTTAATAAATTATTCCTATTTAAAAATAAATACTTACCTGTAAAATAAACCCTAAGATAGCTACAATGTAATTAATAATTATATTATAGCTATCTTAGGATTTATATTTATTTTACAGGTATCTTTGTATTTCTTTTAGCTAGTTAGAATAGTTATTAAATAGTTATTAACTATTTAATAACTACCTAGCTAAAAGAAATACAAAATTACCTGTAAAATAAATCCTAACCTAAGTTACAATTAAACCTAATACTACACTATCATTAAATTAATTAAATAAACTACCTACAAATAACTACAATTAAATACAATTACATAAACTAACTAAAGTACAAAAAATAAAAAAAGCTAAGTTACAAAAAATAAAAAATTAAGTTACAAACATGTTAAAAATATTACAACAATTTTAAGCTACTTACACCTAATCTAAGCCCCCTAATAAAATAACAAACCCCCCCAAAATAAAATAAAACCCTACCCTATTCTAAATTAAATAAATTTCAAAGCTCTTTTACCTTACCAGCCCTTAAAAGGGCCATTTGTGGGGGCATGCCCCAAAAAGTTCAGCTCTTTTGCCTGTAAAAGAAAAATACAACCCCCCCCAACATTAAAACCCACCACCCACATACCCCTAATCTAACCCAAACCCCCCTTACAAAAACCTAACACTAATCCCCTGAAGATCATCCTACCTTGAGTCGTCTTCACTCAGCCGAGCCACCGATGGAACTGAAGAGGACATCCGGAGCGGAAGAAGTTAATCCTCCAAGCGGCGCTGAAGAAATCTTCCATCCGATGACGTCATCATCCATGCGGCGCTGAAGAAGTCTTCGATCCGGCCGATGTCATTTTCAAAGAGGCGCTGAAGAGGTCTTCTATCCGGGCGAAGTCATCTTCCAAGCCGGGTCTTGAATCTTCCTTCCGCCGACGCGGAACCACCTTCTTCACCGACGGACTACGACGAATGACGGCTCCTTTAAGGGACGTCATCCAAGATGGCGTCCCCTCAATTCCAATTGGCTGATAGGATTCTATCAGCCAATCGGAATTAAGGTAGGAAAATCTGATTGGCTGATGGAATCAGTCAATCAGATTCAAGTTCAATCCGATTGGCTGATCCAATCAGCCAATCAGATTGAGCTTGCATTCTATTGGCTGATCGGAACAGCCAATAGAATGCGAGCTCAATCTGATTGGCTGATTCCATCAGCCAATCAGATTTTTCCTACCTTAATTCCGATTGGCTGATACAATCCTCTCAGCCAATCGGAATTGAGGGGACGCCATCTTGGATGACGTCCCTTAAAGGAGCCGTCATTCATCGTAGTCCGTCGGTGAAGAAGGTGGTTCCGCGTCGGCGGAAGGAAGATTCAAGACCCGGCTTGGAAGATGACTTCGCCCGGATAGAAGACCTCTTCAGCGCCTCTTTGAAGATGACATCGGCCGGATCGAAGACTTCTTCAGCGCCGCCTGGATGATGACTTCATCGGATGGAAGATTTCTTCAGCGCCGCTTGGAGGATTAACTTCTTCCGCTCCGGATGTCCTCTTCAGTTCCATCGGTGGCTCGGCTGAGTGAAGACGACTCAAGGTAGGATGATCTTCAGGGGATTAGTGTTAGGTTTTTGTAAGGGGGGTTTGGGTTAGATTAGGGGTATGTGGGTGGTGGGTTTTAATGTTGGGGGGGGTTGTATTTTTCTTTTACAGGCAAAAGAGCTGAACTTTTTGGGGCATGCCCCCACAAATGGCCCTTTTAAGGGCTGGTAAGGTAAAAGAGCTTTGAAATTTATTTAATTTAGAATAGGGTAGGGATTTTTTTTATTTTGGGGGGGTTTGTTATTTTATTAGGGGGCTTAGATTAGGTGTAAGTAGCTTAAAATTGTTGTAATATTTTTAACATGTTTGTAACTTAATTTATTATTTTTTGTAACTTAGCTTTTTTTATTTTTTGTACTTTAGTTAGTTTATGTAATTGTATTTAATTGTAGTTATTTGTAGGTAGTTTATTTAGTTAATTTAATGATAGTGTAGTATTAGGTTTAATTGTAACTTAGGTTAGGATTTATTTTACAGGTAATTTTGTAATTATTTTAGCTAGGTAGTTATTAAATAGTTAATAACTATTTAATAACTATTCTAACTAGCTAAAATAAATACAAAGTTACCTGTAAAATAAAAATAAATCCTAAGATAGCTACAATATAATTATTATTTATATTGTAGCTATATTAGGGTTTATTTTAAAGGTAAGTATTTAGTTTTAAATAGGATTCATTTAGTTAATAAGAGTTAATTTATTTAGATTTATTTAATTAATATTTAAGTTAGGGGGCGTTAGGGTTAGTGTTAGACTTAGGTTTAGGGGTTAATCATTTTATTACAGTGGCGGCGGCGTAGTGGGGGGCAGGATAGGGGTTAATAAATTTATTATAGGTGGCGACGGTGTAGGGGGGCAGGATAGGGGTTAATACATTTAATATAGGTTGCGGCGGGTTCAGGGAGCGGCGGTTTAGGGGTTAATACATTTATTATAGTTGCGGTGGGCTCCGGGAGCGGCGGTTTAGGGGGTAATAACTTTATGTAGTTGCAGCGGTGTAGGGGGGGTCAGATTAGCGGTGTTTAGACTCGGGGTACATGTTAGGGTGTTAGGTGTAGACAGCTCCCATAGGAATGAATGGGATGTCTGGCAGCAGCGAACTTGTACTTTCGCTATGGTCAGACTCCCATTGATTCCTATGGGATCCGCCGCCTCCAGGCTGGCGCTTTGAAAACCAGGTACGCTGGGCCGTAAAAGTGCCGAGCGTACCTGCTAGTTTTTTGATAACTAGCAAAAGTAGTGAGATTGTGCCGCACTTGTGTGCGGAACATCTGGAGTGACGTAAGAATCGATCTGTGTCGGACTGAGTCCGGCGGATCGAAGTTTACGTCACAAAATTCTACTTTTGCCGGTCTCGAGCCTTTGATAACTAAGGCGAATCAGCCTCGCCACAAATACGCTGCGGAATACGCAGCGTATTTGAGGTTGACGGCTTGATAACTAGGCCCCTATATGTTTCATGCCGTAACCTTGGAACTTCTTCAGGGACCTAACTCCAGTGACACCTTTTACCTCTGATAGTGGCCTTGCTTGCAACCCAGTAAACATGGTGTTTAGGGCCGGATTTACGTCTCAGGTGCCTGAAGGCATAAAAACCTGAAGCGCGCCCCATCTCACAAAAAAAAGGGAAAAAACTGAGGACATTTTTTTATTATTAATTTTTTAAAATGTATTTTATTATTTTCTGTAGCGTAGTGTCACCCCCCTCCCTCGATCATTATTGAGAGCACCCCAAACCCCTTTTCTGTACTGTAGTTGCCCCATCCCTCCCTGTCCCTTTATTTATTTTTTTATACACACACTCATATGCACACACACCACACATACACGCACTCATATGCATGCACATCACACACATACACGCACTCATATGCATGCACATCACACATACACGCACTCATATGCATGCACATCACACATACACGCACTCATATGCATGCACATCACACATACACGCACTCATATGCATGCACATCACACATACACGCACTCATATGCATGCACATCACACATACACGCACTCATATGCATGCACATCACACATACACGCACTCATATGCACGCACATCACACATACACGCAATCATATGCACGCACACCACACATACACGCACTCATATGCACACACACCACACATACAGGCACACCATTCATACACACTCATATGCACACACACCACACATACACACTCATATGCACGCACACCACACATACACACTCATATGCATGCACATCACACATACACACTCATATGCACGCACATCACACATACACACACTCATATGCACGCACATCACACATACACACTCATATGCATGCACATCAGACATACACACTCATATGCACGCACACCACGCATACACACTCATATGCACGCACACCACGCATACACGCACTCATATGCACGCACACCACACATACACGCACTCATATGCACGCACACCACACATACACGCACTCATATGCACGCACACCACGCATACAGGCACACCATTCATACACACTCATATGCATGCACATCACACATACACACTCATATGCATGCTCACCACACATGCACACATCACACACTCATATGCACGCACACCACACATGCACACACTCATATGCACACACACCACACATACACACACTCATATGCACGCACCCCATACATACACACACTCATATGCATGCACACCACACATATACGCACACCACGCATACACGCACACCACACATATACGCACACCACGCATACACGCACACCACACATACATGCACTCATATGCACGCACACCACGCATACACACACAGCACACATACACACTCATATGCATGTACACCACACATACACACTCATATGCATGCACACACTCATATGCACGCACACCACACATACACACACTCATATGCACGCACACCACACATACACACTTATATGCATGCACACCACACATACACACACACCACATATGCACGCACTCATATAAACGCACACCACGCATACATGCACACCACACATATACACACTCATATGTACGCACACCACACCTACACACACACACCACACATGCACACACACATATATGCATGCACACCACACCTACACACTCATATGCACGCACACCACACTGCATGGACACAGACATAATTGTGAATGCTTTATTTAGTTTTTAAAAACAGTATTATTTAATTTGCATTTAATAAAAAAAAACCACAATCTACACTTAAATAAACAAATAAACTGTAGAAATATATATGCATTTAAGGAATTAAGCTAGAGTGTGTCCCTGGAAGCTATGTATGTAGGCAGCACTATGTGAGAGTGCAGGAACTGGCCGTTCTGAGCAGGCACACAACCATTTGTCTAATAAGTTAGGAGGCAGCCTGTGCACATCTGTCAAGTCCTGAAACTACAGGAAATCATGGTGCCGGCATAGAGTTAATATGTGGGAGAGCACTAGAGCAGGAAAGAGGCGAGCCGTTCTGAGGAGGCACCTACCATCTGACAACAAATCCTACAATCTACAGACTGCTAACAAGCCACACCAATGTGAAACCATCAAAGCTTAACCTCTCTTACTACACTAACACTAATGCAGAGCTAAATCTTCCAGCAAGGCTGACAGCCTGTCAGCGGTGTGCAGTCTATCCAGTAATACTTGTGACCAAAGAGCTTACTGTACCTTTCTTGCATCTCTCGACTCCCACAACACGGCAACAGCTTTCCTGCCATACTCCTCTGCTCCACCCACCTCTGGTAGTTCTGTAAGGAAGTATTGTGGACAGAGCGGCTACCAATCAAGCTGCAGTTCTCACTAGAGCCGGTATTTATAAATCTAAGCTGCTCTGTGTGAGAGCTGCAGCAGCTTGAAGGGTGAGTTCCTAAATAGTGTGATATTACTGCCGCCTCCAAAACTTTGCGCGCTTATTATATAGTGCCAGTTATTAGAATATTCCACTTTACCACCAGATATAACAAAAAAAAAATTACTGTAAAGTTAGAAACCCTCCGATCCGCCACTGGTGCTTCAGTTCTTCTCTTGTCTCCTCCTCATTCATACAAGCAGACGCCCCTTGCTGCACTGCGCCTATAGGCACATGCCTACTGTGCCTAATGGAAAACCCGGCCCTTCTAGTTTCTCTATTGTATTGTAGCAAAAAGGGGTTGCGTTTTGGTTCACACACGTAAATTGTATTGCTATTCAATACCGTGTAAATGTATCACTTACGTTACACGTTCAATCTAGATGGCAAAATTCCACCAGTGTCAGAGAAGCATCGCCTATTATAGAGAAATATAGTAGAAGTATAGCTCCTTTACATTCCCAGACCCTAATCTAAAAAAAAAACCCTCCCAAAAAAACCTTAATGAAACCCCCGACGATCCACTTACAGTTATTGAAGTCCCGCTTGAAGGATCCAGCCGGCATGAAGTCTTCATCCAGGCGGCCTCTTCGATCTTCATCCAGACGGCGAAGTCCTCATCCAGGCGGCAAGAAGTCTTTATCCAGACGGCATCTTCTATCTCCATCCATCCAGCGTGGGGCGGGTTTATCCTAAAGACATCTGGCGCGGAGCATCCTCTTCATACGGTCGTTGCCATAAACTGGAACTTCAATGAAAGTGATGCCATCCAAGATGGCGTCCCTTGCATTCCTATTGACTGAAAGATTTCAATCAGCCAATAGGATTTAAGCAGCTCTCATCCTATTGGCTGTTCCAATCAGCCAACAGCATTGAGCTCTTATCTGTCTGATTAAAATCTTTCAGCCAATAGAAATACAAGGGACTCCATCTTGGATGGCGTCACTTGCATTGAAGTTCCAGTTTACGGTGGCACCGTATGAAAAGGATGCTCCGCGCTGGATGTCTTCAGGATGGACCCGCTCCACGCCGGATAGATGAAGATAGAAGATGCCATCTGGATGAAGACTTCTTGCCGCCTAGATGAGGACTTCGCCAGCTGGATGAAGATCAAAGAGGCTGCCTGGATGAAGACTTCTTGCCGGCTGCATGGATCCTTCAAGCGGGACTTCAATAACTGTAAGTGGATCGTCGGGGGTTAGTGTTAGGTTTATTTAAGGTTTTTTTGGGTGGGTTTTATTTTTAGCATAGGCTCTGGGCATGTAAAAGAGCTAAATGCCCTTTTAAGGGCAATGTCCATACAAATTCCCTTTTCAGGGCAATTGGGAGCTTAGGTTATTTTAGATAGTTAGTTCAAGTTCAGCCAATCAGCCAATCGGATTGAACTTGAATCTGATTGGCTGATTCAATCAGCCAATCAGATTTTTCTACCTTAATTCCGATTGGCTGATAGAATCCTATCAGCCAATCGGAATTCGGCGGACGCCATCTTGGATGACGTCATTTAAAGGAACCTCATTCGTCGGGAAGTCGTCGTGCCGGAAGGATGCTCCGCGGAGGAGCGAAGTAAGAAGATTGAAGATGCCGATTTGCTTGAAGACGTCGCCGATGGAAGAAGACTCTCTGCCGCTTGCTTCAAGACATCGCCCGGATGGATGAAGACTTCACTGCCGCTTGCTGGAACACATCGCCTGGATCGGTTTGGCCCGGCTGGGTGAATACAAGGTAGGGAGATCTTCAGGGGGGTAGTGTTAGGTTTATTTAAGGGGGGTTTGGGTTAGATTAGGGGTATGTGGGTGGTGGGTTGTAATGTTGGGGGTGGTATTGTGTTTTTTTTGCAGGCAAAAGAGCAGTTTTCTTTGGGGCATGCCCCCACAAAAGGCCCTTTTAAGGGCTGGTAAGGTAAAAGAGCTTTAAACTTATTTTAATTTAGAATAGGGTAGGGAATTTTTTTATTTTGGGGGGCTTTATTATTTTATTAGGGGGCTTAGAATAGGTGTAATTAGCTTAAAAATCTTGTAATCTTTTTTTTATTTTTTGTAATTTAGTGTTTTTTTTTTTTTGTAATTTAGTTTAGTTTATTTAATTGTATTTTTAGATAGATATTTGTAGTTTATTTAATTTATTGATAGTGTAGGTGTATTTGTAACTTAGGTTAGGATTTATTTTACAGGTAATTGGGTAATTATTTTAACTAGGTAGCTATTAAATAGTTAATAACTATTTAATAGCTATTATACCTAGTTAAAATAATTAACAATTTACCTGTAAAATAAATATAAACCCTAACATAGCTATAATGTAATTATTAATTATATTGTAGCTATCTTAGGGTTTATTTTATAGGTAAGTATTTAGATTTAAATAGGAATATTTTAATTAATAATAGATTTATTTTAATAAGAGTTTAGTTAGTATGTTAGAGTTAGATAGGGTTATTATACTTAATATATATATAATATAATAACGATATTAACTATATGAACCCTAATATAATTAGGGTTCATATAGTTAATATATATAATATAATAACTATATTAACTATATTAACCCTAATATAATTAGGGTTAATATAGTTAATATAGCTGGCGGCGGTGTAGGGGGATTAGATTAGGGGTTAATACATTTATTATAGGTGGCCGCGGTGTAGGGGGATGTAGATTGTAGGCAAAAGAGCAGTTTACTTTGTGACAAAGCCCCGCCAAAAGCCCTTTTAAGGGCTGGCAAAAGAGCTGTTACTTTGGGGCATGCCCCGCAAAAAGCCCTTTTAAGGGCTGGCAAAAGAGCTGTTACTTTGGGTCAATGCCACGCAAAAAGCCCTTTTCAGGGCTATTTGTAGGGTTAGATAGGGTTGAATAATTTAATATAGATGGCAGCGGGGTAGGGGGATTAGATTAGGGGTTAATAATTTTAAAATAGATAGCAGCGGGGTAGGGGCTCACTTTAGGGGGTAGGTAAGGTAGATGGCGGCGGTGTTAGGGGCTCACTTTAGGGGGTTATAGATTTAATATAGCTGGCGCCGGTTTAGGGGTTAATAACTTTATTAGGTAGCGGCGGTTAAGGGGTTAATACATATTTTATTGTTAGGCTAGTGAGGGGGGATAGCGGATAGAGGGTTAGACGTGTCGGGCTATGTTAGGGAGGCGTGTTAGACTTGTCGGGCTATTATAGGGAGGCGTGTTAGACAGTGCGGGTGATTTAGACTTTAGTCAGGTTTTGTAGGCGCCGGCAGTTTCTAACGTGCCGCAAGTCACTGGCGACACCAGAAATTTGTACTTGCGCAGATTTCTGGACATCGCTGGTTTGTCAGACTTACGGCACGTTAGCATCTGACGGCGCCATATATGGGATAGCTCGAGTTGCGAGCTGAAACTGCGGGCGACGCGGGTTCCCTCGCTTGCGCCGCAAACTACGATCTATATTGGATCGCGCCCCAGATGTATAGAAAATAGCAATGAAAATAAGTAGTGTGAATATATATGATTATTAATTGGATGTCATAAAGGTATATTGATTTATGAATTTAAATCTGTGTTGCCAAAAAATCAATCAGATTGGATATATGTATTCAAATAAATAAATATTTATTATAACAATGTTATAAGAATCTAACAATAAATCTTAAAAACAACTCCTAAGAATGATGCCGGCATCGATAAAAACCTATTCCCTAAATATTATAACAAATCCCTAAATGCAATGACAATGACGTTAAAGGTGTACTTTTGGCTGATCCGTTTACATATGTGTGATCTAGAATTCTAAACAAAATTATTAACAACACATATATGGATAACTTGTAACTTGAGAGTCTATTATCGGAAAATATTTAGTAACAATGTTCCGTAATAGAAGTTATCCATTTGTATTATTGTTACCAGTTTTATCTCCTTTGAGGATAATATTACCGATTTGGCAGTTCAAAGACAAGAATGTGGGGTTTGTTGTAAAAAGTAAATGTTTTCTCCGTATAGCTTTTTTCCCGCTCTGCGGTCCGTCTTACACTATGGGTTTTTCAACGTCTGTTCGCTCTCCCCTTGTGTGGTCCGTCCTCCACAGTGGATGTTCAGCGTTTGAAATGATAGTGTTCTTAGATGGATCACAATCCGGGTTAAAGTTCAGGTAGTGATTCCCATCAATAAAGTGCCGTCGTGCAGTATTAGAGCCTAAAGGTAATAGACTTTCCAAGCACTGTGGGTTTGTATTGGTAGGTCCTGGGGCAGGGATTACACATACAGAGACAGCTCACAAGTTTGCTGTGACCGCTCAATGTACCTGTCCTATCTACCAACGATACCTCACCTAGTTGAAAATAAAGTGATAAGTGTTCAGGGTTTAGTAAGCAAATTCTACGCGTTTCAGCCGCCAGGGGCCTAGGTGAGGTATCGTTGGTAGATAGGACAGGTACATTGAGCGGTCACGGCAAACTTGTGAGCTGTCTCTGTATGTGTAATCCCTGCCCCAGGACCTACCAATACGAACCCACATATGTAAACGGATCAGCCAAAAGTACACCTTTAACGTCATTGTCATTACATTTAGGGATTTGTTATAATATTTAGGGAATAGGTTTTTATCGATGCCGGCATCATTCTTAGGAGTTGTTTTTAAGATTTATTGTTAGATTCTTATAACATTGTTATAATAAATATTTATTTATTTGAATACATATATCCAATCTGATTGATTTTTTGGCAACACAGATTTAAATTCATAAATCAATATACCTTTATGACATCCAATTAATAATCATATATATTCACACTACTTATTTTCATTGCTATTTTCTATACATCTAGTTTTTAATCATTCTATATATATTTTCTTTATATATTCATGTTTTTTCTCATATGAGTATTCATCAGATTTATTAGCTCTCAGCTATTCGTTAGCGCTATCCCTCAAACACACTTCTTTTGAATCCACGAGTGCACTTTATGAGGTTAGTGCACTCTTTTTGGGATTAGCTATAGGAGAGTAAGAGTGTAGTATCTTTAATCGCACCCCATATCTACATTAGCCACTTAGCTTAAGGCATTAATTAAAAATATATATTTGGTTGCGGGGAAGGCTCCCCCCAAGCGCATTACTGCGGATTCCACTAGAGTTGCTACTTCTTGGGCCTTCAGGAATGAGGCTTCCATTGACCACATTTGTAAAGCGGCTACTTGGTCTTCCTTAAAAAAAAATTACCACTTTAAAGTGTATGCAGAGGAAGCTTTTGACATTTTGTTGGCCGCTGTGCCTGTTCAGTAGCATATCTGTCTTTTTTCCTGAAGTATTTCATGGTGGTTTCATGGAGTTTACTGTTTACCAATGTTTCTATAGGATCCCACATGTGATGGCTCGTGGACTCTCATCATCTTATAAAAGAAAACAAAAAGTATGTTTACCTGATAAATTAATTTATTTTATGTTGGTGAGAGTCCACAAGACCTGCCCTTGATTTGATCTGGTGTGTTGGGTGTTTTGCCTTCTTTTAGAGGACTGGAGTTTAATCCCACATGTGATCGCTAGGAGATATTAGCCCCTTCCTCACACATCTTGTTCCACTGATAAATTGTAAGCAAGATCTAAACACTGAGAGAGACACCACAAAGAAGTGCTTGACATCTGAAACTTTTACGCAGCAAAACTCCATATAACCTGCGCATGTTGCAGGGTCATGGGATGTGTATCCAGTCCAGTCTGAGAGTGAAGTCTTCTTCCGTGTTTTGTATTTGTCTAGGGTGATTACATAAGACTGTGAACCCTTCACTTGTTCCCAGTTTGTTTGATTGAGAGCTTGCATTGTGTGGCTGTTTAGGGACCCAGGTTTTCGGAGAGACCTTGACGTGGTACCTGGGCTTGTCCCATTTTGACAGATGCGGTAACTAACTCTTCCAGTTTTGCTTTTAATCTTAGCTGAGAGCTTGTAAGTGAGTGCTGGACTTTCTCTGTGTGTTGTATTAATTTATTTTATAATTTTACCTATGGGCCTTGCACCCAGACCTGTATGGGGTTAACTGCCTGTGACTCTGGTGACAGCACAGCTTCCTGAGAGTGCTCTTGAGCACCCAGGGCTGCGCATGTTGCAGGGTTATGGGATGTGTACTCAGTCCAGTCAAGCAGGCCCATTTATCAAAGGGCTTGCGGACCTGATCCGACACTGCGGATCAGGTCCGCAAGACCTCGCTAAATGCGGAGAGCAATACGCTCTCCGCATTTAACATTGCACCAGCAGCTCACAAGAGCTGCTGGTGCAACGCCGCCCCCTGCTGACTCGCGGCCAATCGGCCGCCAGCAGGGAGCTGTCAATCAACCCGATCGTATTTGATCGGGTTGATGTCCGGCGATTCCTGTCCGCCTGCTCAGAGCAGGCGGACAGGGTTATGGAGCAGCGGTCTTTAGACCGCTGCTTCATAAGTTGTGTTTCTGGCGAGTCTGAAGACTCGCCATAAACACGGCCCTTCAAGCTCCGTATGGAGCTTGATAAATGGACCCGTGAGAGGGCAGTCCCCTTCAGTGTTTTGTATATATATATATAAAATAAAATATACATCCGTAGACATGTATATGTATGTGTCTCAATGTTTTTTTTCTAACACCTGAGATCTCATATCTTTGATCCTTTATAACTTTTTTGTGCAATATTTTTTATAAATATTTTTATTAGACAATGTTAATATGAGTGCAACTGTACTTTGTAATGTATTTTTGAAGTGTTTTGTGCAACTTTTTAATTTTGCAAAACATTTAACCACAGCTCTGAGATTGCGCAAATCAAGATTGCCCTAGAGAAATTACGATTTCGCCCCACTTGTAATAACAGCGCAATTGAAAAGAGGCACAAAATCGTTTGTAATCGAGCCCTATATGTCTTATGTATACTGTGTTGTTGTTCAACATCCATGCTATGAATTTCATACATTTAAAGGGATATGAAACCCAATTTTTTTCTTTCATGATTCAGATAGATCAGTAATTTTAAGCAGCTTTCTAATTTACTCCTTTTATCAAGTTTTCTTTGTTTGTCTTGCAATCTTTATTTGAAAAGCAGGAATGTAAGCTTAGGAGCCGGACCATTTTTTTTGGTTCAGAACCCTGTATAGTGCTTGCTGATTGATGGCTACATTTTCAGTGCCTTTTTTTATCTAACACCCCACATCCCCTCACTCTAGCCCTTATAACTGCTTTGTGCAGTTTTTTGTTTTTTTTTAACCGTTCACTTTATTTGGGGGGCAATTGAGGCATATTTTTTAATTAACCAGAGGTCTGACCTCTGGTTAACTGCGCCTAGTGCAAAGTGCTCCCGCAAGCTCTCAGGAGCATTAACCAGCCACTTGTAATGGCTGGTTATTTAACGTGCGCCCATAAACAGGAAGATTTGCCCCTGCACATTAAAATAGAGCTCCACTTGTAATGTAGCCCCAAATACAGTATTTACAGATCATTTGGGAAACAGTTATTTTACCAAATGATGTTGTTCTAATTAGCGTTCAAAATTAATTAAAAAAAACTAAGGCACAAAATGAACAATTAGTATTGGAAGGAGAAAATATGTGAGAAGTAAGTTTAGACTTTAGTAGTCAATATTATAAAAAATGAGAAATTCTTTGTATTTATGAAATCATTGTTAATTATTGAATATGCTTCCTTGATAAAATAAAAATGTCTCCACAGTGCTAATCATATCACTAGTAGCACAAACATTACTGGGTGGTTTCTGGAGGGAGGGGAAATACAAATAAAAACAAGAATATCTAGTACATAATCATATCTATATTTATTTACAGTTTTCTAACTGCCATGGAACATTGACCATATGATATGTACAGGTTCATTTGAAAGAGGAGTTACTCCTCTATCAAAAAAGCAGCTTTATTGGGCAGAAAAATATTCAGTGCTGGACTCCTCTTCCTCCTCACTTGGTGTCCCTTGTTCCATGCTGGTGACACTGTCTTTCTTCTGACCCTTCCGCTTGAAGTGCTGACACCTGCAAAGAAAGGTTGTTTTTTTTAGTACTAAATCACTTACAGGCTGTGACTTACATTATGACTTTACTTTGTTGCTTAATCTATTTGAGTAAGTGCAATATGTTTTATTTAAGATTAGTTGAGGCTTTTTATATGAAACCTACCTGCTTCTACAGTGACAAGTAACCTGGGTCACGGGTCTTTATATGTGCATAAAAATGTCACATTGTGCATTGTACTGAATAGTTTGAGTATTATACATCACTGCTGAGGATACATATATACACTGTATATGTGTGTGTGTATATATATATATATATATATATATATATATATATATATACGTATGTCACTGATTACCCTATGACACTAATAGGTTTGTACACTAAATATAGACCATGTTGAGTTAAACTTAGCGTTATATTTACAATTTGGACTTATTGATAATGATAAATAATAAATTAGATTTCAGTACTTACGTAAAATACACGCCAGATATGAATCCTATCACAATTAGAAGAATAATCACACCAACAACAAGCAGAATGTAGAGTACGCCATGTCTCTTCAAGAACTTGTAAACTGGGACGATAGATGTTAGAAAATCATCCACATCTTCAGAAAAAGTTGGTGTTGTCACTTCAGCTGGCAGCTCGTCCGTGCTAGATTTAGTGACATCTTCTACCGCCTCACCTGTAGACAAAACACAGACTGTTAGGTAAACTCCCCTTATAAGTTACATAGTGTCACCCTTTTATGGAATGGTATTGGGGCTCTTAACAATTTAATAAGCTTTCTATTCTTATTTTACTAAAATATTATTTATGAATAGCTGTATACTGTATGGTACATGTATACTCTTGTCATTGGCTTAATAGCTTAGGATATATATCATATTTCCATGGGTTTATCACTTTCAATTAAACAAGAGTAAGAGAAATCTAGCACAGGTTTCTCTCATATTTATTATATTCTTATGAATGCTGCTCTGATGCAGAGTTTGTTTTTTATTTTTCCTAAAATCACAAGGTAAACTTCATTAGCTACAGAAAGAAGCTTCATTTGGAACAGGGAAGTGTCTAACACTCTCCTTTTACTAAATCTAGGCCTCAAAGTTCAAAAATATTTGTCTTTAAAAAATGGCAGAAACCCCAAACCTAACTGTGCTTGTAGCTAGTTATTTATTACATGGCCCCCAAGTGATATTTCAGCTTACCTGATGTGAGGATCACAGAAAGTAGGAAAAAAGCAAAACCAATTACAATTGCCATTGTAATTCTCATGCTAGCAATGTCTTCAAGATGAACACAGTAAGCTCACTCACGAATCGCAACCTCTTTAACCAACAGGTCCAGAGAAAATGCAGGTTTGTGTGTAAAGTGCTATTTACATAGAAGCTCTGCAGTCACAATGTGATGTAATCATTATGATGTCATAGTAGGTTTGTCAGGCTGCAGAAAGTCATCTGTGATTCCATTTTGCTCCATTATAATTAAAAAAAACATAGAAATAATCTAACAGCAATTTGTATTTAAGCAAAACACAAAAACAAATGAAAGTTATAAGAAAAATAATATTGAAGGCTTTTTACAGTTATTTTCAGATACAATTAATTTATTTAATATGTGTGTGGTTTTTTTAAATTAATCATTTTATATTATTTTGTTTAATTTTAGAATTTATAGTTTTAAAAGTGCAAACGCTTGATACATTGTTCTTATGATAGCATCTAATTTGTTTTTTAAAGTTAAAAATTGTGAGCTATGTTTTTTTCCATTTTATTAACCAAAACACAATAGTTTGCTTAAAGGGACAGTCAAATCCAAAATGTTTATTGTTTAAAAAGATAGATAATCCCTTTAGTACCCATTCCCCAGTTTTGCACAACCAACATGGTTATATTAATACACTTTTAACTTCTGTGATTACCTTGTATATAAGCCTTTTTTCACAGCCCCCTGATCACATGGCTACTTATTTATTATCTATTAACTTGCATTTTAGCCAATTAGTGTTTCTTCCCGCACAACTCTGGGAGAGAAAACGTTAGCTATATGGCCCACATGAACTAGCAGTCTCCTGTTGTGAAAAGATAATAAAAAACCATATGATAAGAGGCTGTCTTTAGTGGCTTAGAAACAGGAAGAAATGTAGTGGTTTAAAGGTTAAGTAGATTAATATAACAATGTTGATTGTGCAAAGCTAGGGAATGGGTATTAAAAGCGTTATCTATCTTTTTAAACAATTACAATTTTAGTGTTGACTAGGGATGGGCGAATGTTTCTAAAAATTCGAAATTTAAAACAAATTTTGATACATTCGTCTGTTCTAATCGAATTTCGAATGTTTATATAACATTCTAATATTCTATTTTCGTTTTCGAATTTTTCAATAAAATTCGAAAATATTTGTTCGAATAATAGAATGTTTAGCTATGTGTTCATTCAATTTCAAAATGTAATATTCGAATCTGAATGTGACATTCGAATTCGAATGTAAGATTCAAATTCGAAATAGTATTTCTAGTCTACAACTGTGTTTAATAAATTTAATATTCAAATTCGAAATAGTATTTCTAGTCTAATATTGTTTTTTAAATGTAATATTCGAATTTGAATGTGACATTCAAATTTGAATGTCACATTTGAATTTGAAATAGTATTTCTAGTCTAATACTGTGTTTTTTAAATGTAATATTCAAATTTAAATGTGACAATCAAATTTGAATGTCACATTCGAATTTGAAATAGTATTTCTAGTCTAATACTGTGTTTTTTAAATGTAATTTTCGAATTTGATTGTGACATTCGAATTCGAATGTCACATTCGAATTTGAATGTCACATTTGAATTGGAAATAGTATTTCTAGTTTACAACTGTGTTTAATAAATATCACATTCAAATTTGAATGTCACATTCAAATTCAAAATAGTATTTCTAGTCTAATACTGTGTTTTATAAATGTAATATTCGAATTTGAATGCGACATTCAAATTTGAATGTGACATTCAAATTCAAAATAGTATTTCTAGTCTATAATTGTGTGTTATAAATTTAATATTCGAATTCGAATGTGACATTCGAAAACTGTAAATAACATTCGATAATAGAATTTTTAAGAATATTCGTTCTTATCAACATTCTATTATGTAAATCGAATTTCTACAATAAAAACAATATCGGTATCGGCGCTTCAGTGGTGAAGGATAAGCAGACTGAAAGTCAGTGAATGTTAGAAGCCGGTTGTCCCTGTTTAGGATAGATGAGAGTTGCCCATACACAGAGTGTTTTATGAATTAATCCAGAAAGTAGTTCCGGGTCCTCTGTGATGTCATCAGGATGGTCTGCTGCCCGTAGTGGTGGGTGTGTACTTCCAAATTACACCCAATCAAAGAAGACAGCTGTATGAAAGTAGAAAACAGGCGCAGCCCGACTCAAATGCAGATTATTTATTGCAGAGTTATATCACAAAATCATTACATGGGTTCGATTTATCATCCACGTCAGTGACCGCCCGGCTTCTTCTGTGCACTCATGTGCAACCCTACCCGCTAGGGTTGTCACCCGTCCACCGGAAAGGTGCTGGCATCCTCGAAAGTTTCAAAGCTTTGTCGGTAAAAAGCCGCGTAGCTAACGCTGCTTTTTTTGCCAACGCACCCTTCCAACAACGCTGGTATTTAGAGTTGTCTGAGGGGCTGCGTTAGGCTCAAAAAAGGGTGCGTTGAGCCTAATTTAGCTCCACTTCAACCCTCAATACCAGCGTTGCTTACGGTAGCGGTAAGCAGCTAAAACGTGCACGATATCCCCATAGGAAACAATGGGGCAGTTTGGGCTGAAAAAAACCCTAGCACCTGCAAAAAAGCAGCGTTCAGCTCCTAACGCAGCCCCATTGTTTCCTATGGGGAAACACTTTCTAAGACTGCACCTAACACCCTAACATGTACCCCAAGTCTAAACACCCCTAACCTTTCACTTATTAACCTCTAATCTGCCGCCCCCGCTATCGCTGACACCTGCATTATATTTTTAACCCCTAATATGCCGCTCCAGACACCGCCGCAACCTACATCATACTTATGAACCCTTAATCTGCTGCCCCTAACACCGCCGACCCCTATATTATATTTATTAACCCCTAATCTGCCCCCCCAACGTCGCCGCTACCTTACCTACACTTATTAACCCCTAATCTGTCCACCGAATCTCGCCACCACTATAATAAATGTATTAACCCCTAAACCGCCGCCCTCCCGCCTCGCAAACACTAGAATAAATTTTATTAACCCCTAATCTGCCCTCCCTAACATCGGCGCCACCTACCTACAATTATTAGCCCCTAATCTCCGGCCCGCACCGTCGCCGCTACTATAATAAAGTTATTAACCCATAAACCTAAGTCTAACCCTAACCCTAACACCCCCCCTAAGTTAAATCTAATTTAAATGAAACGAAATAATGTTCCTAAAATTAACTAAATTATTCCTATTTAAAACTAAATACTTACCTATAAAATAAACCCTAATATAGCTACAATATAAATAATAATTACATTGTATCTATTTTAGGGTTTATATTTATTTTACAGGCAACTTTGTATTTATTTTAACTAGGTACAATAGCTATTAAAAAGTTAATAACTATTTAATAGCTACCTAGTTAAAATAAATACAAAATTACATGTAAAATAAATCCTAACCTAATAAAATTAAAAAGCCCCCCAAAATAAAAAATTCCCTACCCTATTCTAAAATACAAAAGTAATCAGCTCTTTTACCAGCCCTTAAAAGGGCTTTTTGCGGGACCTTGCCCCAAAGTAATCAGCTGTTTTACCTAAAAATAAAATACAATACCCCCCCCAACATTACAACCCACCACCCACATACCCCTACTCTAACCCACCCAAATCCCCCTTAAAAAAACCTATCGCTAACCCCCTGAAGATCATCCTATCTTGAGTCGTTTTCACTCAGCCGAGCCGAATTCTTCATCCAAGCGGGGCAAGAAGAGGTCCTCCATCCGGTAGAAGTGTTCATCCAGGCGGCGTCTTCAATCTTCATCCATCCGGAGCGGAGCCATCTTCAAAGGAGCCGACGCGGAGCCATCCTCTTCTTCCGACGGACTAACGACGAATGAAGGTTCCTTTAAGGGACGTCATCTAAGATGGCGTTCCTTCAATTCCGATTGGCTGATAGAATTCTATCAGCCAATCGGAATTAAGGTAGAAAAAATCTGATTGGCTGATGCAATCAGCCAATCAGATTGAAGTTCAATCCGATTGGCTGATCCAATCAGCCAATAGTATTGAACTTGCATTCTATTGGCTGATCGGCTGAGTGAAGACGACTCAAGGTAGGATGATCTTCAGGGGTTAGCGATAGTTTTTTTTAAGGGGGGTTTGGGTGGGTTAGAGTAGGGGTATGTGGGTGGTGGGTTGTAATGTTGGGGGGTATTGTATTTTATTTTCAGGTAAAAGAGCTGATTACTTGGGGCAAGGCCCCGCAAAAATCCCTTTTAAGGGCTGGTAAAAGAGCTGATTACTTTTGTATTTTAGAATAGGGTAGGGAATTTTTTATTTTGGGGGGCTTTTTTATTTTATTAGGGGGCTTAGATTAGGTGTAATTAGTTTAAACTGCTTATAATTCTTTTTTATTTTTTGTAATTTAGTGTTCTTTTTTTGTATTAATAGAATAGTTTATTTTATTGTATTTTATTTTAGGTAATTGTAGGTAATTTATTTAATTAATTTAATGATAGTGTAGTGTTAGGTTTAATTGTAACTTAGGTTAGGATTTATTTTACATGTAATTTTGTATTTATTTTAACTAGGTAGCTATTAAATAGTTATTAACTATGTAATAGCTATTGTACCTAGTTAAAATAAATACAAAGTTGCCTGTAAAATAAATATAAATCCTAAAATAGATACAATGTAATTATTATTTCTATTGTAGCTATATTAGGGTTTATTTTATAGGTAAGTATTACGAGGAATATATCATGAAACCACATCTTAACCACAATGTAATACACTCGCTATATCGATGATGTGTTTCTTGTATGGCGGGGGGCTGTCACAGATTTATATGCATGGGTTGATGCCTTGAATAAACTTAATCAGCCTATTCCAAATTTAAAATGGAATCTTCAACAGATAATATTTACTTACTTGATTTAAATATCTTTAAAGTTGTTACAGATTCTACATGTCGTTTTGGAACATCTTTATTTTCAAAACCCACAGATAGAAATTCAATTCTAGAATTACATAGTTGTCATCCAATACATCCAAAACGAGGGGTGATATCCTCTCAGCTCACTTGGGTCGTCAGGAATAATACAGAGGTTCCACTCATGCTAGACCAGATGAAGGACATGGAAACCAAATTAGCTGCCAGAGGTTACGATCAAGATATTATCAGAGAAACAAGAACTAAGGTTCTCACCAGATCTCAGGAAGAACTACTGAGGGAAAAGGATATAACAATTACTAAGGATGAGAGACTTAATTTTATCACCACATTTGATATGACACATACCAAGATAAATTCTGCATTAAAGGAACGGTGGGAACTTATAAAGAATAACAGAGGTCTTCCATTTCAAAAGATGCAACCACCTAGGATAGCATATCAACGAGCAAGTAACCTAAGAGACTTGTTGGTTGAGACTGACCCTGTACGTTGTTACCAGAAGTCCAGTTGGCTCAAGCCCACCAAGTTGGGGTGTTATAAATGCGGTGACTGTGTGACATGCCACAGTATGCAGAGTGGATCCACCTTCCAAAACCCGCATTCCAACAAAAGATATAAAATTAACCACAGACTTACTTGCACAAGTACGTATGTTATTTATATACTTATTTGCCCGTGTGCAATGGTCTATGTCGGAAAAACGACTACCACCTTTCGTAAGCGTATGGCCAACCATAGATTTGCTATCCAAGATGCCATTGATAAAGGAGACTCAGAACAGCCTGTAGCACGTCATTTTGCAAGGCATAAACACAATCTGTCAAGCCTGAAAACGATGCTCATTGATCATATACCACCTCTACGGAGGGGTGGAAATAGAGCACAAAAACTGCTACGTTTGGAATCAAGATGGATATATACACTGGACACTGTGGCCCCAAGGGGTCTTAATACCATCTTGGATTTTTCTCCCTTTTTTGGCAAATAAATGAGTCAGCCTTGGATTCTATGTGCCATCATTAACCTTCTACTCACATGGCAAACTATGATAGTTTTGGCATATATAGATAACATTTGGACATTATTATGTGGTAAAGATGCCCTTAGTAGTTTGGATCTGGTTTCACTAAGACTGCAGTAATCGTAATGACCAAATGGATGCTTATTATACATCTATACAAATATTAGAATGCCTTTAGATCGGATCAACTTTCATCATGGTACCTCAGTTTCAATTATGAGTTGCTCACCATACTCTTTGTTGGCTATGATGGGTATATATCTTGAAGAAATGTATCCATATGAATGTTGATAGAGTTGATGTACATAGGACAGGTCCCCTAATGTTTTTAAATGTTTTTTAATTAAAGTATATTCCTTATTCCAAATTTATACTTAGAAGCATTATGGGATATGACACATACACAGCACTACTAGATGGTTCTGCCGTGGATGTTTTCCCAACACGTGTACGATTTCTGACAGCTGTCAGATGTAGCGTGCAAGCGTTAATGTTGAATTAGGAAGTGAGTATCAGGTGACGGTGACGTCACTGGAACACAGTGTGCTCCATGGAACGCAAATAGCGTTGGAGCTGCGCTCAGCTGCTCAGCTGAGGGGGATACGATAATTAGACACTGGGTATATTAGGCGGTGTATACTGGGTTTTAGTAGGTAAGATTGTTTGGTATTATGTTTGGCATTTGACAAAGGGACCAATGTGGTCTCGAAACGTTATGCTCTGCTTTTAAATTTTCTATATTAAATGTGAAGTTTTATCAAGACCAGTGAGTGCCTATTTTTGCAAAACTATTTGGATCACTATATGGCACCGTGGCATTAAGAGAAATTGTTTTATGGAGTGCATCTGTTTGGATTATCTATATATATATATATATATATATATTATATATATATATATATATATATATATATATATATATATATATATATATATTATAGCAAATAAGGGCCTGCACTCCAGATCTCAGGTACTGAGAAATATCCACCAGCGTGCTGGATCACAGGTACAAACAGTCTTAGAATAAGATAGCACTCACTGGATTTGAAGTAAAATTTAACTTTTATTGTAGTAGACCAATGTAGAAAATGTCCCATGACATTTCGGTGCCGACTGGCACCTTTATCAAATGGATTAACAATTCATCAGGCAGATGGCATAGCCTGACATCCAGAAAACAAGATAAAAACATGAGGACGCTGCAGCCTTATATACCCTGCATATAACTCAATTGATTGTTCGAAACAGTGCTTGTTTGCACGTCTGTGTGTGCATCACATAGGCCACGCCCCTTCCGGTGTATGTAGCGACCTGTCATTGGTGCCACCAGCACCGTCTTCAGTATAGGCATCACAGTCCGGATTCGAGTTTAGCACATGGCTAATTAGGATCTCTGATGCTCTGAGTGACGTAGGAGTTCAGGGAGGCGTCTCTGTACAAACTGCAGCAATCCTAAAACGATGTTAAAAATACACTGTATGCAAAGGACACAATTAGAAAAGTATTAAAAAATTATGTTGTGCATGTCGAATTTGTAGACGCAGTTCAGGTTTGGAGGATGCAAATGATATTGTGTTTAACAAGTGCGGACCTGACACGTAGAGAATTGTTGCATAAAGGTTGAATCAAATATGCCAATCAGATTAGAGGGGAGACACATCAGGGTATAAGCATCAGAAAGGCAGCACATTCAAGCCAGTCACTCGAAAAGTGATATTTGGACTGTGGACATCTGATATCAGTGTTCATCCAATGAAATGGCCATAGTCCATTTGTATGTTGAGCCCCTTAGGTTCCACTGTGTCCAGGGTATATATCCATTTTGTCTCACGTTGGAGTAGAGCTCTGCCGCGGTTTATTCCCCTAGTTAGAGGTGGTATATGATCAATGATCATAGTTCTTAGGCTGGAGACACTGTGCTTCTGCTGTGCAAAGTGGTGTGCTACTGGCTGATCAGAAGGTCCCTTCTTGGTAGCCTCCCTGATAGCATATCTATGGTTGGCCATCCTTTCACGAAAAGTTGTGATGGTTTTCCCTACTTAAAACAGGGAACATGGACAGACCGGAATATAAACAACATATGTACTACTGCAAGTCACCCTATGTTATATTTTGTACCGATAGTTGGAGTGTGGGTGCTGGGATGTAGGATCCATTTGATACCGTTGCAGGTAATCCAATCCCCACTCCTGAAACAACCGTTCTTAGCAGACTTAAGCCATGAGTCTTTTTGATAGGATTCCTTGGAGTCAGTTTTGACCAGTATGTCTCGTATGTTCCTGGCTCATTTATAAGCCATACGAGGAGGATTCAATCTCCAACTTGACACTCTTGGCAGTCTGAAGTATATCCCATCAATTGCAAACTGCTCCAGCTATACGGTTATGTTCAGGAGTGAAAGTTGTGACGAAATTCAAATTGGGGGTCCGAGCTTGTTTATGGACCTTGGTCCGTTCCAGCAATGTAACTTGTGATTGGCCATACAATCGGTTTCTGGCTGTGACAATGTCCTTCTTGTCATACCCTCTAGCCTATAATTTCATGCACATAGTGTCTAACTGAGTTTGGAGGATAGCCGGATCAGAGTTGTTACGGACCACCCTAGTCAGCTGAGAAGAGATTATACCCATCTTCTGGTGGTCAGAGTGGCAGCTTGTGGATAGGAGGAGTGAATTCCTATCTGTAGGTTTGGCGTAAAGAGACGTACCAAAGCTACAGTCTCCATCTGTAAGGACTTTAAATACATTAAGATCCAAAAAAAATTACATTTTGTACACTACATTACATCTTAAATCTAATGGGAGAATCTGTGTGATTCAACTCAGTTACCCACTTATGGAGATGTGATAAACTACCTGTCCAAACCAAGAACAGGTCATCTATATAGCAGGTGTAAAGAGAAATACATGGATGAAATAGGGGTTTCATGATGGCAGACTCGTAACCCAGCATATACAGGTTGGCATATGTAGGGGCCATATTAGACCCCATGGCTGAACCTGACAGTTGAAGATAGTAATCTTGTTCAAATTTGAAATAATTTTTCTTTAGGCAATGTTCCATCAATTGTATTATGAAGTCTAGTGGTGGGCCACTGTAGTCAGTGGACTCACTCACAATGGTTCTGACAGTCTGTAAACCAGCCTCATGGGGAATAACAGTATATTAACTGTCAACGTCCATGTTAACTAGAATGTCATTAGGATGTAGGCACGTGTGTTGTTGGAGTTTGAGAATTCCTTTTAATGCCAAACATTTCATTTGTTTTAACCTATTTTATATCTGCTCTTGAAAAAGACGTTTTTATACGTTGAAACACGTTGAGCTAATAAATATTTTTATCTAAACTGGAATATTTTTTTCCTTTTCTACTGTGATGGCCGGAAAGTCTTATTCTAATGGAGTAAGTTACTACTTATTTTATTATAACATCTTTGCATATTTTTCTCTGGAGTTTCCATTTTACTCTCAGCTTCACTCTCAGCTTTACTGAATCCCTTTGGATCACTACTAACAGTTATCTGAGTGGGACACTCCAGACAAGCAGACAACATACAACTCATGGAGTGAGTATACTGCATCTTTATTAATTGGCTTTTACGTATACATCAAGCCTCTTTCTCTTTGTTATCAGAGGGATTAGAATTCCAAAAGACCAGCATCATCTACCATTGCATTTCCTTTCATACCTGCAAGACACCACATCCATGATTCTCAAACTCCAACAACACACGTGGCCAAATGGGCCAAGCCCAGGTAGCACATCAAGGTCTCTCCCAAAACCTGGGTCCCTAATAAAGCCATACAAATGCAAGCTCTCAATCAAACAATCTGGGAACAAGTCAAGGGTTCACAGACTTATGTAACCACCCTAGACATATACAAAACATGGAAGGGGACTGCACTCTCAGACTGGACTGGGTACACATCCTATGACCCTGCAACATGTTCAGCCCTGGGTGCTCAATAGCACTCTCAGGAAGCTGTGCTGTCTCCAGAGTTACAGGCAGTTAACCCCAGGCAAGTCTGGGTGCAAGGCCCATAGGGAAAATGACAAAATAAATAATACAACACACAGAGAAATTCCAGCACTCGCTTGCAAGCTCTCAGCTAAGATTAAAAGCAAGACTGAAGGTGTTAGTTACCGCCTCTGGCCAAATGGGATAAGCCCAGGTACCATGTCAAGATCTCTCCCAAAATCTGGGTCCCTTATACCAGTGATTTTCAACCACTGTGCCGCGGCACACTAGTGTACCGTGAGAGATCATCAGGTGTGCTGCCATTGCAGAGGCAGACTGACAGGCTCATCAGTGATTTATTTATCATATAGCATATTTATAATCATATTTATTGATGCACATTGTCATAAATTTACACACCCCATATTGCGCAATGGAGAGGCTGTGAGCCGTTCATCTGCCCTCCATCGCACAACATGGGGTGTGTATGAGCGAGCCGTGAGAACTAGTGCCACCCAGTGGTGCTGCTTAAAGCTAGCTCCTCGCGCGGCCAATTATGCTCCCAGACTCCAGAGGCTGCATTTCCAAGCAGCCTTGGGAGCCAATCAGGTCAGAAGTGTCATCACGTGAAGAGACGTAATTGGTGCACTCTGGAGTGACTGGACTGGGGGGTGTTCCTTCCTATTACTGCGGCTGCCAGATCCTCAGCCTGGTGGGAAGGTCTGAGCCGAGTCACGTCACGTGTGACTGTATCTTTGAAACTGAGACTCTGTGCATGTGTGACAACGGGCATGGACGGTGGTTGAGCTGTCAAGGAGGAGAAGTTCAGAACTGTTTCTTCGACAGACTTTACTGTTGAAGTCACAATTGTCTTCAACTTAGAAGTTATTCTGTTGTGGCAGGCTGAGTGTCGTCACTATCGTGAGAACGAACAGAAGGACCATCCAGACAGTGACACAGTTGTCGGTAACGGTAACTGTAAGTATTGTAATATTTTTCCCCCCTACCTACAGTAGCAATGAATGAATGCAAAGAGGCAGTCAGGCAAGTGGCAACCTGGTCCCTAGACTACCTACCCATGTGTATCAATGACCTCAGTATACACACAGTGTGACAGTAGGTAGAAAATTAGATGCCACTTGTTGCTAAATCAAGATCTTGTAGCAAATAATAATAGGGTTCTTTGTGGTATACATGGGCCCTATCACAGCCCTCAAACAGCAGGATCCACGATATTCAGGGGCATCTTAGTCACAGTGGCACTGCCAAGCAGCCTTGCTGCCTTTGAACCTCACTGCATTTTGTATGCAGATTGCAGTCTAGTAGTGCGTGCTTAAGAGATGCATATACCACAAAGTGCCTCCTATCTCATTCACCTGCACTTAAGCATGCGACTGCCCAGAGAGTATATGTGTCAGGCTGCATATTAATAAAGGGCTAGACTTTACCTCAATCTCTGGGAATTAATGCAGAGCTACCCCAACTAATGCCAGGACTAAACGTCACGTCATAAAGTTAGCCTGAAAATGAGGATACAATTAGCTAATGAAATTTACTCTGTCTGTGTGGGATATGTTTCTGACACTTATGTTGAATAGTTTTGATTGCACAATTGATTCAATTGTGCTATCAAAACCATTCCACATAAAGTGTCAAACATATCCCTAATCCCACAGACAGAGTCAATTTCATTAACTTATTGTATTCTCACTTACAGGCTAACTTTATGACTTGTGAGGTTTAGTCCTGACATTATTTGGGGTAGCTCTGCATTAATTTGCAGAGATTGAGGTAATGTGTAGCTCTTTATTAATGCCCAAATATGCTATTAAGAGTCTTGATTCAATTGTGCTATCAAAACCATTCCACATAAAGTGTCATAAACACATCCCACACAGACAGAGTCAATTTCATTAGCTAATTTTATTCTCATTTACAGGCTAACTTTATGACTTGTGAGATTTAGTCCTGGGCCTAGCATTATTTGGGGTAGCTCTGCATTAATTCCCAGAGATTGAGGTAAAATGTAGCCCTTTATTAATGCCCAAATATGCCATTAAGAGGTTGCATTGGCTTTGCATTGATGCCAGGGTTTGGTAGTGGGTTGCCAGGGTTTGGTAGTGCGATGCCAGGGTTTGGTAGTGAGATGCATGGCATGCAGCATTGGTACACATTAGGCTACAATGTGTGATTTTGTAAAATTTTGGGATGTGGTGTACAGATGCATGATCTCAATCAAACAAACTGGGAACAAATGAAGGGTTCGCAGACTTATGTAATCACCCTAGACGAATACAAAACATTTAGACTGGACTGGGTACACTTCCTATAACCCTGCAACATGCTCAGCCCTGGGTGCTCAACAGCACTCTCAGGAAGCTGTGCTGTCTCCAGAGTCCCAGGCAGTTAATCCCAGATGCAAGGCCCATAGGGAAAATGACTAAATAAATTAATACAACAAACAGAGAAAGTCCAACACTTGCTTATAAGCTCTCAACTAATTTTAAAAGCAAAACTGGAATAGTTAGTTACCGCATATGAACAAATGGGTCAAGCCCAGGTACCACGTCAAGGTCTCTCCCAAAACTTGGGTCCTTATTATAGCCATACAAATGCAAGCTCTCAATCAAACAAACTGGGAACAAGTCAAGGGTTCACAGACTTATGTAATTATCCTAGACATATACAAAACACGGAAGGGGACTGCACTCTCAGACTGGACTGGGTACAGATCCTATGACCGTATGCTGTGTGAGGAACTCAGCTTTCCCTTCTTGACATGAATGTTTTTATATGACAGTCTTTGTTGGTCATTGCTATGCAGTAGCTGGCTGTAATTTACTTATATATGGTTTAGCAAACGTTGGATTAAAGCCTGGAACTTTTAACTATATTTGCTTGTGTTGGGACTCTTTTGTGTACTTACACATCTTATGACCCTGCAACATACTCAGCCCTGGGTGTTAAATAGCACTCTCAGGAAGTTGTGCGGTCTCCAGAGTCCCAGGCAGTAAACCCCAGACAAGTCTGGATGCAAGGCCCATAGGGAAAATTACAAAACAAGTTCCCAGTTTGTTTGATTGAGAGCTTGCATTTGTATGGCTGTACTATGGACCCAGGTTTTGGGAGGAACGTGGTACCTGGGCCTGTCCCATTTGGTCAGATGCGGTAACTAACTCTTCCAGTTTTGCTTTTTTTTATGTATTTATTTTTTTCAAATATTTTATTGAGGTTCAATTTAAGGCATACAAATAACATACGTCAGATGAAAATAAATAAATAAAGAAAAACTAGACATATTGCACAACTAATGGACAATTTGTACCGGTTAGAGGAATGCAATAAATGCTTACATGAGACAATAAAAAAGTACAATATGGTAAACAAATAAGGTATATGACATATGTTTGAAACAGAAATATTATAGGTTATATCACTAAACTGGAACATTTTTTGTTAGTTGGCAACCTAATTCTAGATGCTGATGAAAATATAAACCTTCTTGAAAGAACAACACATAGACCCCTTTTGGTCCTGACCTGGGATGGAAATGAGAATGAAAGAAGGTATCCTGTTTTGTAAGGACCACTTTTGGGTCTCTTAGTACTAACCTTGTTGTAACAGGGTTATAAGAAGGAAAATTTGGGCTAAAAAAAATAGTGAATGCTGGTGAATTAAACAGTAATGAACTGGAATGAGCCTGCCAATAGAGACCCGGGCCCAAAGGACAGTGCTGAGACTCATGGGTAAATTACCACATACTGCCCAGAAAGAACCAAGCATGTGGATCTTGTCCAATTACAATTGTGTCACAATGCGTGGAATAGGGGACTATACATGCTCAAACTTGACACAGAGTATAAATATTCCGGTAGATAGGCGAGCCAAATCTGTCTTATAGAGGTTGATCAGTAAGTCTAGTCATATTAAGCATGGGTAAATATAGACTCTCAGAGAAGAGCTGGGGACCAATTCAAAATATAGGGCTAGTAGGGCTTTTAAGTAAATACCACATTTATCATGTAGGTCAAATATTAGAGACCTGCTAATAAATATATTGAGAGCCTAATAATTGAACATTAGATAAATAACACTGGAACAGAAGAACTCAGCTTAACAAATCTTAACATCCTGAACTTTTAATCAGAAGCATGTTACATGGTTGGGATCTAAAGCATAGAGTATATGAGGTATAGCTATGTGCTGGGGGGTAATAATAGCATAAGACTATCTGTTGCAATGTTAAGGAGGCTAGTTAGATCTTGTGAAAAGTTGGTATGTAAGAAGGGGGTCGAAGGTGCTTAGCGTTGCCTATTGCAATGTAAACTAAGATTCCTGCCTCGACCGAAGGCAGGAAATAATGACACCCCTCGTGGATAATGAATACCTCGCAGAGTTATGCGATGCAAATGCCTATGCATATGTTTAGCTGCGCTGACTCATCTTACATGAAAGGTGTGGTATTTTAAGCTAGATAGAATGGGTCCGCAGACCATAAAGCACTAAGTAACATATTAATAAGATAAAGTACAGTGATGGTTGGAAAAATATTTGCTCCTATATCTCCATGTTGTGTAAGATTACAAGACCCAGTGTAGAGGCTCATCTTATAGGTGATACAGCTCAAAGATAAACAAAACTATAGCATGGGGATTAAGTGAAAAAAGTCTTTAGGCGTCTCCTGTGTTTAGTCCAGTTACCCAGTTTTCAGCAAGAGAGTCAGTAAACTGACTTTAAGGATATATGAAGTTAGAACACCTAAAATAACAGTAAAAGTCTAATTAGTGAACGCAGTTCTTGAGAAAGTTTACTGATATCACTATATGAGGTCCACCCCATTGAGCCAAACCAGGCGCCTGATATCAGTCAGTAAATAAAGCTCACATTACCCAATTCCAGATTTCACAACTCGCTTGCGATATTCAATAGGGATGAAGCAAACAAGAGCTCTGCAAGTTTTTCCTATTGGCTGCCATCTTGCCACCTCTATAGCCGCTTTCAACTAGGCCGTGTATGGAGACACTGCGAAGGGGCATCCCGACTGTGCAGGATCTGGTCTAGCCAAGGTTGGGGGCAGTGGCAAAGTGACTCTGGTATTTTGAACAGGAGCTCCAACAGGGATGTCAGCAGATCTGGGTGTCCGGCTTTCTTGAGTCAGCATGAAGAAAAGCCGGCTCACAGTTAGGCTTTTCTTTGCATCTGTTGGGCATGCATGGTGCCCTGTGGTGTTCTCTACATTATCAGCCCCACTGCGTCACACTTCTGGATCTACTGGACCTACCCCGGGATCTGCTAACAATCCAATACAGGTGAGTAGCGGGGATCGAGGATCCAAGGTGCTACCACTCTCCTTGTGATGTGCGGTTTTGTCTATTGAGATAGGCTGTTTAGAAGCACTAATACTGGCACACTGAATTTCTGTGCGTAGAGTCACTTCAAATGTGTTGAAATAGCATTCCAGCAGTCGTTGCATATCGTCGATAATAGTCCTAGCGGTCTCCATAGCAGGCTCTCATAGAAGATGTAAAACCAGCATAAACGTATAACCTTAGGAGTAGGGAATTTCGTAGGCAAAACACACATAGTGCTCCTTAACGACAGGGCCAAGGACACCCTGCTGGGGGGTATAGTGAAGGCCTAGATCTTGTGACGGCTCCGGGTGCCGATGCCAGCAGCAATTCTCATGATTTCAGGCAAATTAATTGTGGTTTCCAAGATATAAATCAGCTCTCATAAAATTTAACATGGATCAGTCAGTTAAAAGGGCAATTTTCAAAGTTTTAAGTGAAAAGCTAGAACAGGGTGTCTGTATAGATTAAGTGTTAGTATAGTGTTTATTTAACACATAAGTATCTTTATATATCTCTTAAGCCAGTGTTACTTTTAGAATATACTATCTGATATATAGTAATTTAGGTTAATAGCATTTATTTGATCAATTATTAGCATATTGAAGTTTTAGAATCCTTTTATTAATTTTGCATATTTATGTGTCATTTTTAACTCATTTTTATATGAGGTGTTTATATATTTGAACATTTGTACATTGTAATATTGTGAATTTTATTAATTGTTAGTATTGTTACATTATATTTTATTTATGTATTCGTTGTTATTTAGTGGGCTAAAAAGATCATCCGACACGGACCAATGAGATAATAGCCCGGTAAATTTAAAGACCTATAGCGTGAGATGCAAATACAGTTACTTCCTGTTGAAAAAGTTTACCCCTGAGTAAACGAAATGCGTTCAGGTTATGTTCTGAAAGACTGTGTACCTTTGCCGGCACATAAACTCACCACCTACCTGGCGGCTCTGTCTATTGATGGGAAAATATTCCTAGCAGTTTCATCTATACGAACTGTTTGAGAACTAGAGGCCAGACCGGAACTACAGGGTGGCTGAGTAGATGTTATGGACTCTTTTTTACTTTATGTCTTGTAAGTGTGAAATTTTATGCAGTCAGGGATCTGACTATAATAAACCGGTACAGTGAATCGCGGTTGCGCTTGTCTCTTTTTTCTGTTCTAGTTCTGTTTGGGAATATCTAACTACAATCAAGATCTTACGATTAGCTGCACCGGAAAAGATTTGGGGCGACACCTGCAAGAGTGTGTTCACTATTTATGTGGACCAAATATCCAAACATTTGAACATATCTAGAAATAAATTTATTGGGACATCGGGGACTCACTCATCTCGGTGATAATATTCTATTTACACATTTGTTGTGATTCCAGTAATAATATTGTTCACATTGTTTACATCTTTTTCTTTTCTTTGTTTGGAACTCTGATACTGTATTGTTTATTTTATTTGAAAAACATCTTAATAATATCATAAATGCTGTATAATATTAGATAAACAGTGCCCCATACAGCTCTACTTAGAGTTTATATTAGGCTATTTTTATTCTTGTCTGTTTTTTAATTGTGCTGCTTAGTGTAGATATTTCAGTGAAAAGATGTAGCAGCATGCAGCAGTGCAACTGTTCATGGCCGCTGCCCGGAAGTTCCCTCAGTTTTGCTTTTAATCTTAGCTGAGAGCTTGCAAGCAAGTGCTGGACTTTCTCTGTGTGCACCCAGACTTCTCTTGGGTTAACTGCTGGGACTCTGGAGACAGTACAACTTCCTGAGAGTGCTACTGAGCACTCAGGGCTGAGCATGTTGCAGGGTCATTGGATGTGTACCCAGTTCAGTCTGGGAACAAGCCAAGGGCTCACAGACTTATGTAATCACCCTAGACATATACAAAACACAGAAGGGGACAGCACTCTCAGTTTGTTTGATTGAGAGCTTGCATCTGTATGGCTGTATAAGGCAGTGATTTTGAACCTTTTTTTTGCCATGGCACATAGGGTGGAGGGAGTGGTGATTAGGGATTCTTTTGAAAGTCGGGTTCAGTGATACGGTAGGTCTGATATGATTTTATTTCAGGACAAATAGCTTGGTCTATAGGGATACCCAATCAGCCCATATTATTTCAAATAAATCAGATTGGTTTAAGGCATAAAAGGCCCTTTTTTCCATGGAATAGATTTAGAACATAATATATCTACAACAGATGACCAGCTCGGGGAGAGAGTTTGTTTCCAAGATTTGACTATGGACAGTTTAATTGTAAAGCAAACCAACATGGAGGAGGGCTTATTCGGGGGTTTTAGGGAGTTGTAAGCCGAGTTTGACTAGGGTCGAGAAACATTTGTACCATAGGTTTTTAATTTAAGACAGTCCTACCATATATGTTTGGAATCACCCACTTGTCCACAGCCACGCCAGCATAAGGGAGAAGCGATCTGGGACATTTAGCTAGACGGGAGGGCACATAGTACCAGTGGGTTAGCAATTTATAGAAGGTTTTGAAAAGAGTAACGCAGTGGATAGCTTTTTTAGTAAGTGTAAGAGTGTTTTGCCATATCTTTGAAGTTAGGTTAAAGTGCAAGATTCTTTCCCATTTGAGTATGTGTGGATCTTTAGTGACAGGCATGGCACCTTCCATTAGGGTGTAATGAAAGGATAGGGCTTTGTACGTCTTACTCCCGGAGTTTCATCTTGATTTCCAAGGTGTAAGGGGGCGGGGGGTCAAGGGGGATAAATTGGTCGTGTGGGGAGGGCCTCAGTAAGTCTCAGACTTGTCGTGTTCCTAGTCGTGCCCATGTATTTGGGTGGGATTCTGGTAGTCCTGCAAGGATAACGGAGATAGAGTGGATATGAGATGGGTGAGGGGCTACTAAGAGGTTATATATAAGTCTATCCGAGGCTTGAAGGCATTCTCGCATAATAAGATTTGAGATATTTAAGGTCCTGTGGCAGTGTGGGGGGGTCCAAATTAAATCTTGTAGCTGTATGTGGAAGGGGAGGAAGGCTTTCTTAATGTCCCTCCAGCTGCTTGTGTTTTGTTTAGAGCTCCAGTGCGAGATGTGTGTTAACATGGCTGCATCATGTTATTGGGTTATAGAGGGAGAGGCAAGGCCCCCATGGTGTCTGGGGTATTGTAAGCTCTTATGAGAGACGAGGGGTTTTGCTCTGCCAAATATATTTAGTAAATTCACTCTGAAATTGGAGGAGATACCTGGGGAGTCTGACAGGTAAGGTAAGTATGTTATTTTTGGGAGAAAGCTCATCTTAAGGGCTGTAATACGGCCTAACCATAAGATAGATTGAAAATTCCATTTGTGCTTGAGGTTCCGCAGCTCGTTTAATAGGGGTAAGTAATTATCTTTAATTATTTGTGAAAAATTGTTTGAGCGGATAACTCCCAAGTGCTATACTGACTCCTCTGACCAAGTAAAAGGGTACAGGACTTTGAGATTCTTTATGAGATTAATAAAGAATATGTTCTTTATTAAAACCCTGAGCATAAATTTTGGTTTTGGTGAGATTTAATTTATAATATGATAGTTCCCCGACGTTGTCTAAATGTTTAAGAGTCTAGGGATTGTTTTGTCCGGTAAGGCAGAAAAGATAGTGATGTGATCCGCGAACAATGCTATTTTGTGTGTGGTGCCAAATAGGGTGATACCCACCATATCTGAATCTGCTCTGATTTGTTCTGCAAGTAGTTCAATGTTTAGTGCGAAGAGCAGCGGGGAAAGGGGCAATCCTGCTTAGTACCGTTGAAGATAGGAAAGGTTTGGGAATGGAAACCAATCCCCTTGACGGTCGTAGCTAACTGGATGTCTCGAGGGAATTTAACAGCTTTCAAGACCTACCATAAGTATTTCCATCTTACGTAGTCAAACGCCTTTTCGGTGTCGAGGGAAAGAACCTAAAGGGGGTTGGTAAGTCTGGAGGATTTGCATAGGATATTAAGGATGCTTCTGGTATTTTCTGGACCTTCCCTACGTGGAACAAATCCTACCTGGTCAGGTTTAATAAAGAGAGGTAAAAATTTCGAGATGCGATTGCGAGAATCTTCTAACAGATTTTAACATCAACATTAATTAGAGAATGGGTCTGTAATTAGCACAGGTGGAAGGGTCCTTGTATTGTTTGGGTATGGTTTTTATAGTGGCTTCTAAGAATTATTTTTGGAAGGTTCCTGTTTCATCTCTTAGACAAATAGTATAAGAGTCCTCTCTCTTTCTATGAAAGAAAGAACATTCTTGCCTTGCAATATCAGCTAAACTTTCAGCTGGTCAGTTTAATGTAACATTTTCAACTTCTTTTTAATTTGTTACCAGTGCCCTACGAGAAACAGCAGATCTTGCCTACAATGAATATCCTGGCCAGGAGCCACTCTATTACATTCTCATCCACTTCAGTTCTATGTAAGTTTACCTCTGAACCATGGCAAACTATGTACACTGATCTTTTTTTTTAATTATGTCCTGCCATGCTTATCTAAGAAATCTATGGGTAACACCAAGAACGTTTCTCCTGTTTTAACCAATAAGCCTGTTAAAAGCAACAGTGATCGTGCCTTTCTACCTTACTGTATATCATCTAACTATTGTCCTTTTACTACAACTGTGGGCTAGGTTACCAATGCAACGCAAAAATACCAGCATTTTTGTGTGATAACATAGCTTGAGCGCAAGCAGTAGCACTTGTATGTTGGATAGCTCGGGTGTGTTAAATCCCTCACATGGAAGACATCCATGGGGTGTTCTGAAAAAGTAATGTTGCCTATCTATTGAGCTGTACCCAAAGGTGAACTAAACCAAAGGTCAAATAGTCACCTCTCTAGTGCAACCCAAATGTGCACTAAACCGATGGTCAAATAGTGGATTCTTCACTAACTTTTAAACTATGGTTTTCTATTGAAATTTATGTTTAAAACTGTGCTATTGGTTGTGCTCCGCTTTAAATCTAGACCTTTGTCTATTGCCAACCCTCCAAATTAGGCTTAAAAACAGAATTTATGCTTACCTGATAAATTACTTTCTCTTGCGGTGTATCCAGTCCACGGCTTTATCCATTACTTGTGGGATATTCTCCTTCCCTACAGGAAGTGGCAAAGAGAGCACACAGCAGAGCTGTCCATATAGCTCCCCCTCTAGCTCCACCCCCCAGTCATTCGACCAAAGGTTAGGAAGAAAAAGGAGAAACCATAGGGTGCAGTGGTGACTGTAGTTTAAACAAAAAAATAATTACCTGACTTAAAAGCCAGGGGGGGCCGTGGACTGGATACACCGCAAGAGAAAGTAATTTATCAGGTGTATCCAGTCCACGGCTTCATACATTACTTGTGGGATACCAATACCAAAGCTTTAGGACACGGATGAAGGGAGGGAACAAGGCAGGTACCCTTTAAACGGAAGGCACCACTGCTTGTAACACCTTTCTCCCAAAAATAGCCTCCAAGGAAGCAAAAGCATGCAGCGAAGAACGAGTCGCTGCCTAACAAATCTGTTTAACAGAAGCTTTGTTTTTTAAAAGCTCATGTGGAAGCCACTGCTCTGAAAGAATGAGCAGTAATTGTATCAGGAAGCTGCTGGCCAGCAGTCTCGTAGGCCAAACGTATGATGTTTTTCAGCCAAAGGAAAGAGAGGTAACAGTCGTTTTCTGACCTCTCCTCTTACCAGAATACACAACACAACAGGAAGATGTTTGTCTGAACTCCTTAGTTGCTTGTAAGTAGAACTTTAAAACACGAACCATATTAAGATTATTTAACCAACGTTCCTTCTTTGAATGCAGAGAAGGAACAACAATTTCCTGGTTAATATTCATGTTATGAAGAAAAACAGGTATGTAACGTAAAAAACTACCTTATCTGCATGGAACACCAGTGGAAGGTGAAGCACACTGTAAGGCAAAATAACTCTGAGACTCTTCGAGTAGAAGAGATAAATACCAAAACAAAAATTTTCCAAGATAACAACTTAATATCTATGGAATGTAACAGTTCAAACGGAACCCTTGAAGAACTGAAATAACTAGATTTAGACTCCACTTATAGACAGGCTAGACTCTCCTAAAGCCTGAGTAGACACCTGTACGTCTGGAACCTCTGCCAGACACTTGTGTAAAAGAATAGACAGAGCAGATATCTGTCTTCTTCAGGGTCAAGATGACAATCCTTTCTCCAAGCCTTCTTGGAGGAAAGCCCACGTCCTAGGAATCCTAATCTTACTCCATGAGTGACCCCTGGATTCACACCAACAAAGATATTTTTGCCATATCTTATGAAAGATTTTCCTGGGGACAGGCTCACTAGCCTGAATCAAAGAATCTATGACTGACTCAGAGAGACTACGCTTTGATAGAGTTAAGCGTTCAATCTCCAATCAGAAAACGTATTAGAAGAACCTGCCTCATCGGCAGCGTCCATGGAAGAACAGAGGAATAGCATAAAGAACTTGGCAAATAGTTAAGAGCTTTAACTTTCTGACCTCTGTCAGAAAATATCTTCATGTCTACTGAGTCTATCAGAGTTCCTAGGAAAGGAACCCCTGTGAGTGGGGAGAGAGAACTCTTTATGAATGTTCACCTTCCCTCCGAAAGGCCTCCGAAAAGTCTATACAATCTCCATGTGAGACTTGGCTCTTTGGAAAGACAGCGCTTGAATTAAGATGTCGTCTAGGAAAGGTGCCACTGCTATGCCCCGTGGTCCTAGAACCGCTAAGAGGGACCCTAGTACCTTTGTGAAAATTCTGGAAGCAGTGGCCGACCCGAAAGGAAGAGCCACAAACTGGTAATGCTTGTCTAGAAAAGCAAACCTGAGAAACTGATGATGATCTTTGTGGATAGGAATGTGAAGTTACACATCCTTTAGATCCACGATAGTCATATATTGACCTTCCTGGATCATAAGTAAGATTATCCGAATGTTCTCCATCTTGAAAGATGGGACTCTGAGGATCCTTTTTAGAAAATTGAGATCTAAGATTAATCTGAAAGTTCCTAACTCTTTGGGAACCACAAACAGGCTTGAGTAAAAACCCAGTCCTTGTTCTGCAATTGGAACCGGGTGTATCACTCCCATTGCATGTAGATCTTTTACACAGCGCAAGAACGCTTCTACCTTAGTCTGATCTGTGGACAGACGAGAAATATGGAACCTTCCCCTTAGAGGGGAGTCCCTGGATTCTAGAAGAGATCCCTGGGAAACAATCTCTAATGCTCAGGGATCGTGGACGTCTCTTGCCCAGGCCTGAGCGAAGAGAGAGAGTCTGCCCCCTACTAGATCCGTTCCCAGATTGGGGGGCTACCCCTTCATGCTGTCTTGGTGTCAGCTGCAAGCTTTTTGGCCTGTTTACCCTTGTTCCATCCCTGGTAAGGCTTCCAGGTTGCCTTGAGGTGTGAATCGTTACCCTCTGGCTTTGCAGTTGGAGAGGCTGAAGGGGAACCGCTCCTGAAATTACGAAAGGAGTGAAAATTAGCTTTGTTCTTGGCCTTAAAAGGCTTGTCCTGAGGGAGAGCATGGCCCTTTCCCCCAGTGATTTCTGAAATAATCTCTTTCAATTCTGGCCCGAAGAGGGTCTTTCCCTTGAAAGGAATATTTAATAATTTGGATTTTGACGACACATCGGCTGACCAGGACTTGAGCCAAAGCGCTCTGCGCGCCATAATGGCGAAACCTGAATTCTTTGCCGCTAACTTAGCTAATTGCAAAGCGGCATCTGTGATAAAAGAATTAGCCAGCTTTATAGCCTTAATTCTATCCATAATTTCGTCATATGAGGTCTCCGTCTGGAGCGAGTGCTCCAGCCCCTCAAACCAGAAAGCAGCTGCAGTAGTTACAGGAATAATGGAGGCAATAGGTTGGAGAAGGAAACCTTGCTGAACAAAAATTTTCTTAAGTAAACCCTCTAACTTTTTATCCATAGGGTCTGTCTTCAATTGGTATGGTTGTGCGTTTAGCAAGTGAAGAAACAGCCCCCTCTACCTTAGGGACCGTCTGCCACGAGTCCCTCATGGGGTCAGTTATGGGGAACATTTTCTTAAAAATAGGGGGGGGGCAAAGGGAACCCCTGGTCTATCCCACTCCTTAGTAACGATATCCGCAGCCCTCTTAGGGACCGGAAACGCATCAGTGTATACAGGGACCTCTAGGTACTTGTCCATTTAACACAATTTCTCTGGGACCACTAAAAGCTCGCAATCATCCAGAGTAGCTAATACCTTCCTGAGCAATGAGGTGTTCTAATTTAAATTTAAAAACCAATGTATCTTAATCTGACTGATGAGAAACCTTTCCTGAATCGGAAATTTCTCCCTCAGACATCAATTCCCTCACCCCCACATCAGAACATTGTGAGGGTACATCAGATAAAGTTACCAAAGCTTCAGAATGCTCATAATCTGTTCTTAAAACAGAGCTATCACGCTTTGCAGGCAACACAGGCAGTTTAGATAAGAAAACTGAAAGGGAATTATCCATGACTGCCGCAATTTGTTGTAATGTAAAAGGAGCAGACACACTAGATGTGCTAGGAAGCGCCTGAGCGGGCGTAACTGGTTGTGACACAGTCTGAAAATCATCTAGGGCCATATCTTTAAGATCAATAATATGATCCTTAAAGTGTATAGACATATTAGTGCAAGTGGGACACATTCTGAGAGGGGGTTCCACCATGGCTTCTAAACACATTGAACAAGGATTTCCCTTAGTGTCAGACATGTTTAACAGACTAGTATTATACACAAGCAGGCTTGGAAAACACTTTAATCAAATAAAAAATACAATTTGAAAAAACGTTACTGTGCCTTTAAGAAATAAAAAGAGCACCCAATTTTACAAAACAGTGAAAAATGCACCAAACTCTTTGAATTTTTCACAGTATGTGCCTAAGGCTTTAATATGATTGCACCACAAGTTTTAGAACGATTAACCCCTAAATGCCCAAACCGGAGCAGCCTAAAGCTAACAACCAGTTAATGAACTACAGCACCTTGCCACAGCTTACTGCTGTGGCCCTACCTGCCCTTAGGGATCAGATTTGGGGAAATAAAGCTTCTTTTAAGTCCTCAATCAGCAACTGGACCCTCCATATGAAGCAGCATGAAACTGTATTTCAATACTAACTGTTTTATCTTAGTTTATATAAGGAGATCAAGCACAGGTCTTCATAACTGTAAACTTTATTAAGAATGCTATACACACACTATGCAAGAGGCACTTCCTGACTCTACCATTGTGCACATAACAACACGTTGATATGGTTCATACCAACTGATAATCTCAATATCACACATTTCCCTTTTTCTTTTCTTTTCTTTTTAAACAACAGAAAACTTAAAGTACATTTTTTTTAACTGTAGTCTATGTGAAAAAAACTTCAGTCCCTTTTAACATTGTTCAATTAGACGATTAGGTTTTTTGATATATCGACCTGACCTTGTTTGCATTGCATCACTGGCAGGGAAGTCAGTCGAGCTTTGCAAAGTTACTCTGGCATCTTCATTCTCCAGCTGCAATGGAGTGTTCAATGTATCCTCACAGGTTTCCTTCACTGCCGAATTGTTGTGAATTGATGGAATAGCCATCAAATGTCTACGATTCCTACGTAAACATTGCCCATCATTGGTTTGAACTACATACGATCTTGGAGAATATTGCTGGATAACTGTCCCTTCAGTATTCCAGCTGTTTGAACCTTGTACTCGCACAGGCGTTTGTACCTGAAGATTCTCCAAAGGCTTTGCAGCTCGGTCATAGTATTCATTCCTTTTTTCTCTGAGTTTCAATTTGGTTTCTATTACATGTTTTTGTGGGAAGCTTTTCCAAGGTTTCACAACTGGTACTCGTGTGACCAGCTGTCTGCCAAACAATAATTCTGCCGGTGACTTCCCACATTTTAAAGGAGTAGCTCTATAGCTAAGAAGAGCCAGACATGGATCCTCGTCTGCATCTGTTGCTTTACGAAGTATGTTTTTCACTATTTTTACTCCAGCTTCTGCTAATCCATTTGCTTGTGGATATCCCGGGCTGGATGTTCGATGTTCAAATTCATAGGTATTGGCAAAAACCCTAAACTCTCTACAATTGAATTGAGGACCATTGTCTGATATTATTACTCTTGGAATGCCATGTCTCGCCAAAATTGCTTTTACTTTTTTGATCACTGTACATGCTGACTCATCTTCCAATAATGCTATCTCTGGGTAATTAGAGAAGTAATCCATTACTAAGATATAATGCTGATTTTTGAAAACAAACAAATCCATTCCTAACTTTTCGCAGGGTGCCAACGGGAAGTCCGTATCCAGTATAGGCTCTTTAGGTAACTGAGGTCTGAATTTTTGGCAAGTCCAGCATTGAGTGATCATTGTCTCAATGTTTTCATTCATATTTGGCCAGTACAAAATGTCTCTAGCTCGTCATTTTGTCTTTTCTATACCTGAATGACCTTCATGTAGTCTTTTCAGTATTTGACTTTGCAAACTCGCTGGTACAATTATCTTTTGTCCTTTCAAAAGTACCCCTTTTATCAAAGAAATTTCAGAAATGTATGGTCTATACAGTGATGGCATTAGTGTCTTAGATTTGCCACTAGAAACTGCTTTCTTCACTTGACTTAAAAGAGCATCTGTTTCTGTAGCCTGTTCTATTGCTGCCCACATTGCATGACTTAACGGGGCTGTCTTCAAGATCAGATTGACGTGAACAGTCACCTCTTTCTGCAACTGTAAGTCCTCATTGTTAAATGGTAAGTAAGCTCGTGACAGAGCATCCACTACCACCAACTCCTTGCCAGGTATAAAATCCAAGGTGAAGTCATACCTTTGAAGTCTCAGCAACAAACGTTGAATTCTTGGAGGTGCATCTATCAAGCCCTTTTGGTAGATGTGAATCAAAGGTTTGTGATCAGTTTCTGCTGAAAATACTCTTCCATACAAATAAACATTAAATTTTTCACATCCGTAAACTAGTCCCAGTGTTTCCTTTTCAATTTGAGCATATGATTTTTCAGTATCCGTCAATGCCCTAGATGCATAAGCCACAGGCATCCATCCCGAGCCTTGATTTTGAAATAGAACTGCTCCCAATCCATTTTGTGAAGCATCAGTTGACAACTTTGTTTTTGCTGTTGGATCAAAGAATTGCAGAGTTGGTGCAGTAGTAAGCATGTCCTTCAAAAACTTCCATTCTTTCTGGTGATTCTCTGACCATTCCCAGGCATAGTTTTTTCTGAGTAGTTGTCGCATTAGTACAGTTTTGTCTGGTAAATTAGGTATGAACTTGCCAAGGTAATTCACCATTCCTAGTAAACGTTGTATATCTTGCTTATTTTCTGGCTGTGGCATTTCTGTAATTGCCTTAATCTTTTTCATGTCTGGTAAAACACCGCTTCCCGTGAGTTGTTCTCCCAAATATTGAATTGAAGTTTTTCTGAATTGACACTTTGTCTTATTGAACTTCAAATTATTTTCCTTAGCAACATCTAAGACCATCTTTAGCCTTTCATCATGTTCTTGCTTGGTTTTACCCCAGATCAGAATATCATCAATGAATACGGTTGTGCCTGGTATTCGTTCAAGAAGTTGCTGCATGGTACTATGAAACACTTCTGGTGCTGAATACAAGCCGAAGGGCAATCGTTTGTAACAGTACCTCCCATAAGGAGTATTAAAAGTGCAGAGTTTCATGCTTTCCTCCTTCAGTGGAATTTGCCAAAATCCTGAGGATGCATCCAGTTTACTGAACACAGTTGCTCCACTTAGCTCCCCAAGCAATTCTGGTTTTGTTGGTAAATGGAAGTGTTCTCTTAAGATGCTTTTATTCAGTTCCTTGGGATCAATACAGATTCTGAGACCCCCATCCGGTTTTTCCACCAACACCATAGAATGAACCCATTCAGTAGGTGTCTTGATTTTCTTTATAATACCTTTATCCTCCATCCTGGCAAGTTCCCGTTTAAGACGATCCCTTAGAGCAACTGGAACATTTCGCATGGCATGCACTACTGGACGAGAACCTTCTTTTAGTTGTATTTTATGTTGCATTGGAAGACATCCTATTCTTTCAAATACTGCAGCATAGTCTGTTAATAAATGTTCTATGTCCTCTTCTTTATTAGTTCCATCAATGGCATTTACCCTTTTAATCAGTCCTAAAGTTTCACACATTTGAAGACCCAGTAGAGCTGGTTTGTTTCCTGGAACTACCAGAATGTTAATTTTATGCGTTTGATTTCCATATTCCAGGAACACACTGCACTTGCCAAGCACTGGGATAAAATCCCCATTATATGTCTTTAGTTTAACTGAGCTTTTCAGAAGTTCTGGTTTGTTCTTCAATTGGTGATACTTGCTCTCAGGCATCAAATTAGCTTGTGCACCTGTATCTACTTTGTAAGCAATATTAGTGCCATTTGTAATAGCTTCAATGACCCACTCCTTATCTGTAGCTTTGGTTAAGTCAAGTATTCCAATAAAGAATTCTTCTGATTCCTCACTTTCTGACTGGTCAACAATGTGAACCGTTTTTTTAGCTTTACACATCTTTTGAAAGTGATTCCTTTTTCCACATTTTCTGCAGATTTGCCCATAAGTCTGGCATTGTCTTATGCCATGCTGCTTTCCACATCTGGTACATAGCCAGTCTGATTCAGGCTGAGAATTTGCTGTTTGTGTGATAAAACTTTTTCCTTTCATTTTATTTTCATAATGAGGATGCACTTTGTTTTTGCCCACTGTAACTGACATTACTGGTGTTGCTGCTGTACTGTGGCAGAGTGTGCGCACTTGTTCCTGTGCTGCCTCTGAACTTTGACAAATTTCTACTGCCTTTTCCAGTGTTAAATCTTTCTCTCTCAGCAAGCGTTCTTTAACCCTTATATTTCTGCTGCCCATGACTAACTGGTCTCTGATTAATGAGTTACACATTGTTCCATAATTACATGATCTACTCTTCAGTTTTAAGTCTGTTACATACTCCTCAATAGTCTCTGTTTCATTCTGCATTCTACATCTGAAAAGATACCTTTCATAGGTTTCATTGCGTCTAGGTACACAGTACTTTTCAAATTTGTCTAGAACAACCTGATAAACATCCCTTTCTTCATCTGTAAATGTGAAGTTGTTGTATACATCTATTGCTGCTGATCCTGCTACAGTCAGAAAAAGTGCAATCTTTTGTTTATCATCTTGCTCCTGAGCTCCTATAGCTCTAACATATAGCTGGAATCTTTGCTTAAACCTCTGCCATGCATCTTCCTTATTACCAGTCATTTTCAATTCTGGTGGAGGATTTAACTTTTCCATCTTAATGTTCTGAATTATGCAGTATTAATATAAAAGTCTGTAGTGCTGTTAGAATCAGTAAATTGTACAAGTTATGATGCACTTACTCAGTTCATGAGAAGAAGCTGTAGTCATTCTGCCAGAGCCTTGACTCTCACACTTTCAATTTGCTGCAAATATTTCTAATGGATTCCTCAGAGTCCTTGCTTGTCAGTTCAGATGGAAGCAGGGAACTCCTTATTCTGACACCATGTTTTATCTTAGTTTATATAAGGAGATCAAGCACAGGTCTTCATAACTGTAAACTTTATTAAGAATGCTATACACACACACACTATGCAAGAGGCACTTCCTGACTCTACCATTGTGCACATAACAACAGGTTGATATGGTTCATACCAACTGATAATCTCAATATCACACACTAACTGCGCATCTGAGGCGCGAAATTATTCCCCTCCCACTCCACTTCGGAGTTGTAAGGCCTACCAAAATCACTTCTAGGTGACTAAATTTATGCCATGTGGAAAATAACCCCAGAAAAAAACACTCCAAAGTATTTAAAAAGTGTCTCAAACGATTATTTCTTCAAATAAATAATCGATTGTCCTGCATCAGTGTCAACCAGCCTATTTAGCCCTGTTAAGTAAGCATTCAATCCTATACTAAGTCTCAGAACATAGCTTACCCTCCCCACATGAGGATCTTGTTAGTCTTCTAGCATTATCTCAGTCTTGTCTAGAAAAAAACGACTGAACATAACTCATTGCAGTCAAGCCTGCAAACTGTTTCCCCCAACTGAAGTTTTCTGGTACTCCTCAGTCCTGTGTGGGAACAGCAGTGGATTTTATTTGCAACATGCTAAAATCATTTTCCTCTCAGCAGAATTCTTCATCACTTTTCTGCTAGAGAGTAAATAGTACAAACCGGTACCATTTAAAAATAACAAACTTTTGATTGAAGATATAAAACTACAAATCTAACACCACATTCACTTTACCCTCTCGTAGAGAGACCCTACTGCTTAGAGCCGGCAAAGAAAATGACTGGGGGGTGGAGCTAGAGAGGGAGCAATATGGACAGCTCTGCTGTGTGCTGTCTTTGCCACTTCCTGTAGGGAAGGAGAATATCCCACAAGTAATGGATGAAGCTGTGGACTGGATACACCTAGCAAGAGAAAATGTCCTCTTGATTGAGTAGAATTTTTTAATTTTTTTTGCATAAAAACAAAATTTATGCATACCTGATAAATTTCTTTCTTTCCGGATATGGAGAGTCCACGCCGTCATACATTACTAGTGGGAATATCACTCCTGGCCAGCAGGAGGAGGCAAAGAGCACCACAGCAAAGCTGTTAAGTGTCACTCCCCTACCCACAATTCCCAGTCATTTGACCGAAGGGAAATGGAAAAGGTGTAGAGGTGCCTGGGGTATAGTCAAAAATAACTGTCTTAATAAAGGGTGGGGTCTTGGACTCTCCATATCCGGAAAGAAAGAAATTTATCAGGTAAGCATGAATTTGGTTTTCTTTCCCAAGATATGGAGAGTCCACAACGTCATCAATTACTAGTGGGAACCAATACCCAAGCTAGAGGACACAAATTTGGAAAAAGTATGCAGAGAGCACCACATTGAAGCCTTGCAAATCTGTTACACAGAAGCTTCATTTTTGAAAGCTGTAATTCTCTCAGGAGGCTGCTGTCCAACAGTCTCATAAGTAAAGCGAATCATACTTCTCAACCAGAGGGAAAGAGAAGTAGAAGTAGCCTTCTGACCCTTAGACTTTCCTGAGAAACAAACAAACAGGTCAGAAGACTGGCGAAAATCCTTAGTCGCCTGTAGGTAGAATTTTAGAGCATGCACAACATCCAAGTTGTGCAACAGACGTTCTTTATGAGAAGAAGGATTGGGACAGAGAGAAGGAACAACTATTTCCTGATTACTGACTTTAGAAAGAAACCCCAATTTAGTACGAAAAACCGTCTTATCCGCATGAAAGATATGTTAAGGCGAATCACACTCTGAAACCGAGAGTTCTGAAACTCTCCGGGCAGAAGAGATAGCAATAAGAAACAATAAGAAACAAAACCTTCTAAGACAGCAACTTAATATCTATGGAATGCATTGTCTCAAATGGAGCCTGCTGCAAAACTTTAAGAAGATTAAGGCTCCAAGGAGGAGCCACAGGTTTAAACATAGGCCTGATTCTGACCAGGGCCTGACAAAAAGATTGAACATCTGGCACATCCGCCAGATGCTTGTATAACAAAATAGATCATGCAGAAATCTGACCCTTCAGAGTACTGACAACCCTTTCTCTAAACCTTCCTGGAAAAAGGACAAAATTCTAGGAATCCTGACCCTACTCCAAGAGTAGTCCTTGGATTCACACCAATAAAGATATTTACACCATATCTTATGGTAAATCTTTCTAGTAACAGGCTTGCAAGCCTGAATCAGGGTCTCAATGACTGACTCAGAAAAACCACGCTTAGATAGAACTAAACATTCAATCTCCAAGCAATCAGCTTCAGAGAAATGAGATTTGGATGAAGTAATGGACCCTGAGTCAGAAGGTCCTTCCTCAGAGGCAACCTCCAAGGTGGAAGATATGGCATCTTCACCAGGTCTGCATACCAGAGCCTGATCCTGGGAGGCCATGCAGGAGCTATTAGAACTACCAACGCTCTCTCCTGATTGATACGAGCAATGACTCGTTGAAGGAGAGCAAACGGAGGAAACAGATATGCTAGACTGAAATCCCAAGGAATCGTCAAAGTGTCTATCAGGACAGCCTGTGGATCTCTTGACCTTGAACCGTACCTTGGAAGCTTGGCGTTCTGCCGAGGACCATCAAATCCAACTCCGGCACCCCCCATTTGAGGGTTAACCTGGAGAACTCCTCTGGATGGAGAGCCCACTCCCCGGGATGAAATGTCTCTCTGCTCAGAAAATCCACTTTCTAATTGTCCACTCCTGGAATGTGGATGGCAGATAGACAGCAATTGTGAGCTTCCGCCCACTGAACAATCCAAGCCACCTCCTTCATGGCTAAGGAACTCCGAGTTCCTCCATGGTGGTTGATGTAAGCCACTGAAGTGATGTTGTCCAATTCTAACCTGATAAACCGGGCTAAGGACAACTGAGGCCAAGCCATCAAGGCATTGTAAATCACCCTCAACTCCAAGTTGTTTATGGGGAGAGCAGACTCCTCCTGAGTCCATAGTCCCAGACTCCTCCTCAGCCTAGCAGGCTGGTGTCCGTGGTCACAATCACCCAAGAAGGTCTCCGGAAGCATGTGCCCTGAGACAGATGGTCCTGAGAAAGCCGCCATGGGAGAGAGTCTCTTGTCGACTGGTCTAGATCTATCCTCTGAGACAGATCCGAATAGTCTCTGTTCCATTTTCTGAGCATGAATTATTGCAGAGCTCTCAAATGGAATCAAGCAAAGGGAATGATGTCCATGGAAGCGACCATCAGACCAATTACCTCTATACATTGAGCTACTGATGGACGAACAGTAGACTGAAGAGAGAGGCAAGAGGAGAGAATTTTGGATTTTCTGACCTCCGTCAGAAACAATTTCATAGATAGGGAATCTATTATGGTCCCTAAGAAAACCACCCTTGTAGCTGGAACAAGGGAACTTTTTTCCAAATTCACTTTCCAACCATGGGAACATAGAAAAGACAACAAGGTCTCTGTATGAGAGTTTGCTTGTTGAAAAGATGGTGCCTGAACCAATATGTCGTCCTGGTATGGTGCCTCTGCAATTCCCCGAGACCTGATTACTGCCAAGAGAGCCCCCAGAACCTTTGAGAAAATTTTGGAAGCTGTGGCAAGACCAAACGGAAGAGCCACAAACTGAAAGTGTTTGTCTAGAAAGGCGAATCTCAGGAATTTGTGAAGATCCCTGTGGATGGGAACATGAAGATACATGTCCTTTAGTTCAACAGTTATGAACTGACCCTCTTGGACCAAAGGAAGAATGGAACAAATGGTTTCCATTTTGAAGGAAGGTACCCTGAGAAACCTATTGAGGCACTTTAGGTGTAAAATGGGTTGAAAAGCTCCCTCTTTTTTGGGAACCACGAACAGATTTGAATAGAATCCTAGACCCTGTTCCCTTACGGGAACTGGAACAATCACTCCCAGGGAAGAAAGGTCCTGAACGCAGTTCAAGAATGCCTCTCTTTTTACCTGGTCTGCAGATAATCTTGAGAGGTGGAATCTGCCCCTGGGAGGGAAAGTTTTGAATTCTATTCTGTAAACCTGAGATACTATGGCCACGGCCCAGGGATCTGAGACATCTTGTATCCATGCTTGATAAAACAGAGAAAGTCTGCCCCCCACTTAATCCGATCCCGGATCAGGGGCAAACCCTTTATGCTGATTTTGACTCAGCTGCGGTTTTCTTAGTTTGCTTCCCCTTGTTCCAAGACTGATTGGGCTTCCAAGAAGACTTGGACTGCTCCTGCTTGGAAGAGGAAGACTTTCCTTTGAAGTTACGAAAGGAACAAAAATTATTTTGACGTCCTTCCACCAGTAATGTCAGAAATTATTTCTGCCAGATCAGTTCCAAACAAGGTCTTACCCTTGTAAGGAAGCACCAGAAGCTTGGACATAGAAGTAACATCTGCTGACCAAGATTTCAGCCACAGCTCCCTGCGAGCTAGCACAGCAAAGCCAGATATCTTGGCTCCCAGTTAAATCACTGGCATAGTGGCATCAGAAATAAAGGAGTTGGCTAACTTGAGAGCCTTAATCCTGTCTTGGATCTCTACCTGAAGAAAATCAGACAAGGCGTTGTACCAATAAGATGCCGCACTTGACACAGAGGCAATACAAACTGCAGGTTTCCATTGAAGACCTTCATGAACATACATCTTCCTCAAATAAGCCTCCAGCTTTTTGTCCATTGGATCCTTAAAGGGACAGTCTACACCAGAATGTTTATGGTTTAAAAAGATAGCTAATGCTTTTATTACCCATTCCCCAGTTTCGCATAACCAACACAGTTATATTAATATATGTTTTATCTCTGTGATTGGTTATATCTAAGCCTCTGCAGACTGCCTCCTTATCTCAGTGCTTTTGACAGACATACAGTTTAACCAATCAGTGCAGACTCCTAAATAACTCCATGGGAGTGATCACACTGTTATCTATATGACACACATTAACTTTTACTGTCTAACTGTCAAAAACTTTCAAAATGCTCTGAGCTAAGAGGCGGTTTTCAACGGTTTTAGAAATCGGTTTAAACCTGCCTTGGTTTAGCTTTTCAAAAATACCACCAAGGGAACGAAGCAAATTTAATTATAAAAGTCAATTGGAAAGTTGTTTAAAATTGCATGCCCTATCTGAATCATGAAAGTTTTTGACTAGACTGTCCCTTTAAAAGAGCAGCTATCCTCTATAGGAATAGTAGTCCTCTTAGCCAAAGTAGAAATGGCCCCTTCTACTCTAGGCACTATGTGCCATGAATCCTTAATGGAGTCAGCGACAGGAAACATCTTTTTAAAGACAGGAGAAAGGGAAAAAGGCATCCCTGGCTTCTCCAATTCCTGTGAAATAATCTCTGAACACGGTCTGGAACAGGAAACACTTCCACAGTGGAAGGAACATCATAGTAATTATTAAGTTTACTAGATTTCTTAGGGTTGACCACGACAGCGTATCGTAGTTGTCCAAGGTTCAAGCTTAAATCTGAAGGATACAACTTCAGCATCAGATGAAGGAATTATACTGTCTGAATCTGAGATTTCACCCTCAGAAGCTAGCAGCATATCCTGCCGCTAGCAGGGATGTCAATCAACCTGATCGTATTTGATCGGGTTGATTTCTGTCCGCTGCCTCAGAGCAGGTGGACAAGTTATGGAGCAGCTGTCTTTAGACCCCTGCTTCATAACTTCTGTTTCCAGTGAGCCTTCAGGGGCATACAGAGCTTTATAAATATGCACCGTTGGATCCACCACCCATAGGGAAAATTGAAAATTGCAGGTCGGAGAGATATGTACTAAAATGCTAATTTACAATTACTTTAAATATTGGCATTTGTGTATGCAGACACTGATAAGATAATGAGACCTTTGTGTAGAGAGAAATATAAGATAACAGGGTCTTTATTTCTGCAAGCTCAGTCCATATGAATGGGCTGTGGATTCAACCAGCAAAAACAGCAATTTCCCCATATAAAAATAAACATAAAGGAACAATTTCCCATACAGTTTATACTCTTTAGCTGTTATATCAAATAATTGAAAACAAATTAATGAGAAGCCAGTTTTACAATACACTTAACCCCATTCAGCAGCAAAACACATATTTATATGCAGGTAACAGGGCAATACAAAAATGCTCTAACACAGTCCCCTGCACTGAGTTGCCAGTAGAGTGTAGTAGTATAAGATAGAGTAAATATCTTCTAAAATAATTAACTAAGTCACTGGACAACATTCTAATTACAAGGTTGATGCAAAAGTAGTCCCCTCCCCCCCTCACATTTGTCCCTATTTCAGTCAGACAGTCCCTAATTCTGAGCTCTGTCCCACTGAGACATTGAGGGATATTTATCAAGCTGTCAACCGCAAATACGTTGGAATTCCGCCGCGTAATTGTGGCGAGCTTGATTCAACCTAGTTATCAAAGCCTACAGACCGGCAAAAGTTGAAATTTGTGACGTAACATACGATCCACCGGTCTCAATCCGACGCAGATCGATGCTTACATCATTACAGATTTTCCGAATACCAATTCGGCGCTATCTGACAACTTTTGCAAGTTATCAAATTTCTAACAGGTATGCTTGCTACTATTCCGGCCCAGCGTACCTGGTTTATAATCTGCCACCCTGGAGGCCGCGGATGCCATAGGAATCAATGGGAGTCTGAAAGCAGCGAAAGCTTATGTTCGATGCTGCCCGATATCCCATTGGTTTCTATGCTAGAAAACAAATTATGTGTACACACAACACCCTAACATAAGCCCCGTGTCTAAAACACCCCTAATCTGCCGCCCCCAACATCGCCGCAACCTACATTATGTTATTAACCCCTATCCCACCGCTCCCCGACACCGTCACAACTAAATAAATGTATTAACCCTATCCCGCCGCTCCCCAACACCGCCGCAACTAAATAAATGTATTAACCCCTATCCCGCCGCTCCCGGGGCCCACCGTAACTCTAATAAAGTTATTAACCCCTATCCCTCCGCTCCCTGACCCCTCCGCAACTAAATAAATGTATTAAGCCCTAAACCCCTGGCCTCCCACATCACTACCACTTACTAAACCTATTAACCCCTAAACCACCAGCCCCCCACATCGCCATAAACTAAATTAAGCTATTAACCCCTAAACCTAACAACCCGCTAACTTTACATTAAATATTAACTCATCCCTATATTATAATAAATTTAAACTTACCTTTAGAATTAAAATAAACTATATTAAACTATTAATTAACCTACCCTAACTATTATAATAAAATTACATTAAACTAACAATTAAATTAACTATATTACATTTCTAAAAACCTAACCCTACTCAAGTTATTTAAATCTACTATAAAGAATTACTAAGTTACAAAAAAATAACAACTAAGTTACACAAAATAAAAAACACTAAGTTACACAAAATAAAAAATAAATTATCAAATATTTAAACTAATTACACCTAATCTAAGAGCCCTATCAAAATAAAAAAGCCACCCCAAAATAAAATGGGCTGTCGATCGTATCGGATCGAGATTATTTCAATCTGCCACCTAAAAGGTGGCGGACAAGTTAAGGAGCAGCATCTTATGACCGCTGCTTCTTAATTTCCGTTTCAGGCGAGTCTGAAATGAAGGGGCTCCGAAGCAGCATCCTCTACTTCATAAATGGAGCCCAAACTGTCAATAAACTGTCCAAAGATAAGGTGACTAGATTTCCCAGACCAAAATTTGGGCACCTCATACATGTTGAGAACGTATTTACCTACAATGAAAGTCAATAGTAAAAACCATGGCTAAGATAAATCTGTTGTTATGATTACTTTCAAATAATGAAGAGCTGCTGATTATTTTAGAGCTGTGGATATTCCTATGGAGGTATTTCTTCATCCAAACTATCTTAAAAAACTCAACACAAGTTTACCTTAATCACTAACATTGCTTTCAGTGTCCACACCAAGCTGAGTTTTTTTACTGGTGCATTTGCCATTCATGACGGAAAATACACTTTTAGTAGCAGTCTTGGTTCCAGTTATCACTGATTTTATTACAAGACCAGAGACTCATCTTTTGCATTCTCTTTCTTTACTACTTAAATGCAGTTTTTTAAAGTATACATAAAAATACAACAAACTGTCAAAATTTTGAAAAGAAGACAGTAAAACAAACAACAGATCAGTGACCAATAAGAACAGAGAACTGATTAAACTAAAACCACATAGCCAATCAGGTTAATAATGAGACCTATAAACTGTCCAATACCCAGAAATACATCCTCTTTCTTTTACTGCTCAGAAAGATAAGTATTGTTTTACAAGTGTTAATAAAAATAAAATTTTCTTGTTATTATTCATTTATTTTATTATTCATTTAATGTATTCATGTTATTCATTTGTTCTAATGCTAATTGGCTTTTGTCAATTTTATTTATAGTCCGTTTTATCTTTTAGGACCTTTTCGTTGGTTTATTATTCCCCCTTTGTATTTTACTTTTATCATATTCACTTCCGTTTTTAGTTTTAGTAATTTATTCATTTATATTTAATCCGCTTACGTTTTGTTTGTGTTTTTTCCCTCTGCTGCACTGTGCTGCACTGTCCCGACGTCCATCTTGTGATTGTCGGTCTCAGTGCGCATGCGCAGGTTTCCTTCTTCTTATTGCGCAGTTCAGTTTTACTTTCCCGCCCTCAAACAACTGCTCCCGTCTTCTTCATTGCAACTTTGTTGCACTCCGAATCCATAACGTGTTGTTAACAGTGATCTCATTGTTTTATTCCTTCTGTTGTTTTGCTGGTCTCTGTCTCCATCTTTTGGCCATATGTATTATTACTAGAAAGTTTTATTATATAATTTATTCTTTTATTAGCTCATATTCTTTGGGGTCAATTCTAAGTTATACATATAATATATTGTTAATTTATTTAAATTAAATAATTCTTAAATAGGATTTATTCAACTGTAGTTTTATAATATTATATTATATATAATAGTTTTATTATATTTTATAATATTATATATTTTTTATGTTCACTATGTCTCAATCATCTGATTTGAACCCTTCACTTAATGCTGAGGGCGTTCAAAAGATGATAGACAGTTCAATGAATTCTGTTAGAAAAAATAACCATTTTAATGAATAAATCCTCAAAAAAGGATTTAAAAAGAAAAAGAACTATATCCAGTGGTATTAAAACTAGTAAGAAGTTAATTAAAAAATCACGCCAACTTGTTGCTGGTTCTGCCATTCCTTGCAGGAAAGGAAGAAAAACACCTGCTATTTCCTCTACTCCCAAGAGGTCACTAATGGGAGAGGCTTTGGCCAATGATGATAATTGTGAAATTTGTTCTGATACAGAAATTAATTCAGATTCCTCTCTGGATTCAGTTCAATCTGAGGATTATTTATCTCATTCCTCATCTGAAAATTCTTCGGCCTCTCCGAAGATTTAAAAATTCAAAAAATCTCTTAAAAAATCTAAACATTTGGATACTAAAAAAGTTAAGTTTTTTGATTGTCTAGGGAACCCTAGGTTTAATGCGGATGATTTGCATCATCCTAGATCTGCAGAGTGGTGCCCTTCATCTGATATTGCAGAATTTATTGATCACCAGCTTCGCCAACCTTTAAAAAGGGATTCTAGGAATAAAATGAGGGCCGAATGTCCTAGACCAATTCTTCCAAACAATGCGAATAGTACCCCTGAAGTAGATCCAAAAATTTTAAAATTCATAGGGTCCCTAGGTTTCAAATTAAAGAAAGGAATGGACAGGGCCTGGAAAATTTGTCAAGACAAAATGTTAGACACCATTGGTCCTTTAGCAAAACTTTTTGATTTATCGGAACAAGCAGTATATGATAATACCCTGTTAGACATGGTCATTGTCAGAGAATGGCTTCAGAGAATGCTCTCATTTTTAGGTAACGCCAATTCTGCTATATACACTGAACGCAGACGCAATATTCTTAGAAGAATTGACCCCAGGGTGTGTGATTTTGCAATTAATGAGATTCATACCGATACAAATGGCCTTTTATTTGGAGATACTTTTATAAAGGAATTAAACAGTTACGTAAATACGTTCTCCAATCTTAATAAAGTGAGAACATCAATGAAAAAGATCTTTCACCAGGATCGTTTTTCTGAACAGGCTGGGAAAGGTAGAGGCCGCTTTCCTGGCCGTGCTTCATTCCCAAACAGGTCTCAATTTGCCACTCAACAATTCCATAACCAGAGACAATATCAGAATCTAGTCTCCTCAGGCTTCTTTCCATCTAGAGGAAGATTTTGGAACCCAAGATTTCAGCGTTCAAGGCAAAGATCCCGCACCCCTCAAGGTAAATCTTTCTTTTCTTCATTCTCAGATTTCTTCCCAAAACATAATAGGAGGCAGATTATCTCTCTTCACACACAATTGGAACATGATCACTACAGATCAATGGGTTCTTCACACTGTTTCAGGTCTTTTTATAGATTTTATTTCTCCTCCCTTTCAAAATTCTCTTCCCCTCCCAATAAAGTTTTCAGTTTCAGAAAGAAATTTGGTTCAAAATGAAATTTCAAACCTTTTATCAAAACAAGCAATAGAACCGGTTTCATATCCTCAAAATTGTTTTCTCAGCAATCTTTTTCTCGTAAAAAAGAAAAATGGCCAATTTCATCCAGTTATAAATCTAAGATCTCTAAACACCTTCATTGTCTATCAACATTTCAAAATGGAAGGTATTCATCTTCTCAGAGATTGCCTTCTAGACAACGATTTTCTAGTCAGATTAGATCTGACAGATGCTTATCTTACAGTTCCTGTAGCTCAAGAACACAGGAAATTTCTAACTTTTGTTTGGGAAGGAAAGTTTTGGAGTTTCACTTGTATGCCTTTCGGTCTATCTTCAGCTCCTTGGATTTTCACCAAATTAATGAAACCTATAGATACTTGGCTTCGTCTTCGAGGTGTTCGTCTCATCATCTATTTAGACGATATTTTGATTATGAATCAAAACTCTGTAATTTTAAAATCTCAACTCCAACTTACTATTTTCATTCTAGAAAATTTAGGTTTCTTAGTCAACAAAGAGAAATCTGTTCTTTCTCCAACCAAATCTCTAACCTTTTTAGGTTTCCAAATAGACACTTTGAAATCTACACTAAGTCTTCCCAGAGACAAAATTGTGAATATCAAGAAAGAGATTTCAAAAACGCTTTCTTTATCTTTGGTTCCCATCAGGACTATAGCCAGAATAGTTGGGTTACTTTCATCCTCTATTCAGGTTATTTTCCCTGCTCCTCTTCATTACAGGGAACTTCAACGTTTAAAAAAAATTTCATCTCCAGAAAGGTCTTTCATATTCCCATTTAATTCCTCTTTCTTCAGAAGCCAAAGAGGAACTTTCATGGTGGCTATCCCATATAGAAGCTTGGAATGGGAGAGCCATTTTTGGGAAATCTCCGGATTTAATCATAGAATCCGATGCCAGTCGTTCGGGTTGGGGAGCTCGTTGTGGTCCTTCAATCACAGGAGGAAAATGGTCTTCAGAAGAGAAACGTTTTCATATCAATTGCTTAGAACTTTTGGCAGGCTCGTTTGCAGTCAAGAGTCTTGTCAAAAGTTCTTTACCTGTGTCCATTTTACTCAGAATGGACAATATTTCTGCAGTTTGCTATTTGAATCGCCTCGGTGGTACAAAATCGAGAGATTTGTCGATTATTACGAAAGAATTCATTCATCTTTGCTTGGACAGAAATATTTCTGTCAAAGCGGAATATATTCCAAGGTTATCGCGGCGGATTGGGGCTCTCGATATCTGACAGATTCCAGCGATTGGAAACTTCATCATCTAGTTTTTCATTCACTTCAATCTCTCAGAGGTCCTTTTAGATGGATCTGTTCGCTTCGAGACTGAATCACCAGATTTGTCCTTATTTCAGTTGGCGTCCAGATCCGGAAGCTTTGGCAATCAATGCATTTCTCCACCCCTGGCCTCTTCAGACAGCTTATGCTTTTCCCCCATTCTCTATGATTCAGAGAACCATATCAGTAGTCCGTCGGGATCTCCTCTCAATTCTCCTAATCACTCCTCTTTGGCCATCTCAACCCTGGTACCCATCTCTTCTAGAATTGTCTGTCAACCATCCTGTTCTTCTTCCGGTTTTCCCTCTACTCTTGTCAGATCCAGAAGGTCATCCTCACGATCTTATCCTTCAAGGATCTCTTTGTCTCATAGCATGGTCAATTTCGGGCAATCTTCATCTCTCCAAGGTTTATCACAACAAGCTCAGGAACTCCTTGAAGACTCATTGGCCCCCGGGACCAAAAAATGCTATTTTTCCGCATGGACCAGATGGTCTAGCTGGTGCGTGGAAAGAAGTTTGGATCCCCTTTCAGTGGATATAATTTTTATCATTAATTTCCTCACATCACTTTTTGATTCAGGTTTAGCTTACAGAACCATCAATGTTTCTAGATCTGCCATTTCGGCTAAACATTCTTTTATTAATAATTTTCCTGTGGGTCAACATCCTTTAATTTGTAAATTAATGAAAGCAATTAAACTTAAAAGACCTCCGGCTCCTAAATATTCTTCTTTTTGGGATGTTGATCTTATTTTTTCCCTTTTTAAATCATGGCCTTCAAATTAATTTTTATCCTTGAAACAACTTACTGCTAAATTGGCTACCCTTTTGTGTTTAATTTCTTTTCGTAGAGTTTCTGATGTCAGAGCTTTAGATTTTAATTCTAAACGTTTTACTCCTGAAGGTGTTACTTTCTTTATCTCTAAGAGAACTAAATCTTTTTCAACTTCAATATTCTATCCTTACTTACCTTCTGAACCTCTTCTTTGTGTGGTTGTATGTCTCAAAGAGTATGAACGCAGAACTTCTTCTTTTCGTACTTCTGCTTCCAATCAACTTTTGTTATCTTTTATTCCTCCTCATTATCCTGTCTCCTCTACTTCTATAGCCAGGTGGGTTAAATGGGTTATGAGTGAAGCATGTATTGATGTATCTTTTTCCGCTCACTCTGTTAGAGGATCAGCCGCTTCTAAAGCATTTTTGAAAGCTGCCACCCTTCAACAAATTTTGGATGCAGCTGACTGGTCTTGTGATTCTATTTTTAAACAATTTTATTTTAAACCCATTGAACATGCCTCACTTAATTTATTTTGTTAGTTGCTTTAAACTAGCAAAATATGAGTCTCTGGTCTTGTAATAAAATTCGGATTATCCTAAGTTATGAAGGTATAATCTAGATTTTATTAAAGACAGATTATTTCCCTCCTCTGTTTTATATTGTTATATATTTTTCCCACCCTTATTTGTTTTATTATATTACTAACATGATTTGTATATTTATTTCAGTTACCAACCAATAATAAAGATATTTTCCTAAGTGGTTTTGCTCCTTCACATCTCTGTAAAAAGACGAAACTGCAATCAAGTTTTCCCCATCTTGTACAGTCTTCCTGTGGGTCTTCATTCCATCCAGATAAGACGGAATTTTCTTCATGGATGATTCTTCTCTTCAAATTTCTACTCTTCATGGGTGTCTGCTATCTTTTCGTCTGGAGCTATTTCTTCATGATGGACTTTTTGTTTCCTTCTTCAGTTGCAAAGAAAGAGGATGTATTTCTGGGTATTGGACAGTTTATAGGTCTCATTATTAACCTGATTGGCTATGTGGTTTTAGTTTAATCAGTTCTCTGTTCTTATTGGTCACTGATCTGTTGTTTGTTTTACTGTCTTCTTTTCAAAATTTTGACAGTTTGTTGTATTTTTATGTATACTTTAAAAAACTGCATTTAAGTAGTAAAGAAAGAGAATGCAAAATACTCGTCTCTGTGTCTTTAATAAAATCTAGATTATACCTTCATAACTTAGGATAATCCGAATTTTCACCTGCCTCTGAATGCCAGCACATGCTGTAGATGTAATTGCTGTAGCCCCAAACACAAATCACCTGTTTCTGTATGCAACACATGCTGTAACTGTAATTTTAATGTAGGGCCCAGCATGGGCCTGGAGTGTTCTAAGGGTTAAGGCTGCAGGTTAGTGGGATAGGAGAAGATGGTTGGATTAGTTTCTGCAATGATGTTGCAGAAGTATGGAGGGCCCCTCCTTACATTAAGTTTACTTCCTCTTCTCAATCCAGTCCCATAGGTGTTAAGTCTCTTCTTTGAACATGCATCGTTCAAGACATTCAGCGTTACCTCCAAGACGTTATATGGAAGGCTCGGATCCATCTGCTTTTGATGGGAGAAATAAGCAGATAAGTATTGCTGCTCTTTCCGAGGAGGATATTGATGTTATACCCCCACTCAAATAAAGCATGAGATCCAGGCTTTAGTACATGCTTCTCATAGTAATCAGGATGTTAATGTTGGGATTACTTCTAGTGAATCTCAGCTTGATATGCAATCTGAACAACCTCCTATAAATCTTGCATCAGTGTTGCAAACTCATCATTTGCCAGATATTCAGTTTTTCAGCGGTTTCATCTTTCCTTGCATCCATTGTGGCTGCAATGGCTGCATCAGCAGGACAAATTTCACCCTCGGGTGTAATTTCTACCGCCACACCCCCGGTGTCAATAATGCCAACATTGGATATTAATTATGTGCAATATAACAGCCATCCAGGCTCTATAACTGTGCCTCTTTCTACCGCCACACTCCCAGTGCTTTCAAACCCCCTTCCGATCCAAATGCTATCTTCATTAAGTCAACCGGAACCTGTTCAAACCCCTATACAAACTACTCAGGCCATGTGGCCTAGTACTCAGCATCTGGATGTGTCAGGCCCAGGTACGCAGCAGCTCAATTACTCGCGGCCTTCTTCCGATAATGTAGTTCCGGCACGAGCCTCACCGGAAGTAGCCGCCAGTGATGCGGCGACTTATGATTTACGTGTTGGCAAAGATGGCAGCAGCACGGCCCCCCAGGAGCTTGCAGGTGAGCACCATGAGGCGACATTGGGGCAGGGAGCCCAGAGGGGGAACTCAGGGGGCAAACAGTGCAGCGGTAATGGCTTACAGCGCAGCTTTAGGCCTAAACTTAAGCAATTAGAAAAAATCAATTGGCACAGCAAAAAGTCGTAGCAAAACTCTATTAACCCCTTAATGACCACAGCACTTTTCCATTTTCTGTCCGTTTGGGACCAAGGATATTTTTACATTTTTGCAGTGTTTGTGTTTAGCTGTAATTTACCTCTTACTCATTTACTGTACCCACACATATTATATACCTCGCCATTAAATGGACTTTCAAAAGATACCATTATTTTCATCATATCTTATAATTTACTATAAAAAAATTATAAAATATGAGGAAAAAATGGAAAAAACACACTTTTTCGAACTTTGACCCCCAAAATCTGTTACACATCTACAACCACCAAAAAACACCTATGCTAAATAGTTTCTAAATTTTGTCCTGAGTTTAGAAATACCCAATGTTTACATGTTCTTTGCTTTTTTTGCAAGTTATAGGGCCATAAATACAAGTAGCACTTTGCTATTTCCAAAACACTTTTTTTTTTCAAAATTAGCGCTAGTTACATTGGAACACTGATATCTTTCAGGAATCCCTGAATATCCATTGACATGTATATATATTTATTTTTTTAGAAGACAACCTAAAGTATTGATCTAGGCCCATTTTGGTATATTTCATGCTACCATTTCACCGCCAAATGCGATCAAATAAAAAAAATTGTTCACTTTTTCACAAATTTTTTCACAAACTTTAGGTTTCTCACTGAAATTATTTACAAACAACTTGTGCAATTATGGCATAAATGGTTGTAAATGCTTCTCTTGGATCTCCTTTGTTCATAAATAGCAGACATATATGGCTTTGGCTTTGCTTTTTGGTAATTAGAAGGCTGCTAAATGCCACTCCGCACCACACGTGTATTATGCCCAGCAGTGAAGCGGTTAATTTGGGAGCATGTAGGGAGCTTTAAGGGTCAATTTTAGCTTTAGTGTAGTGTAGTAGAGAACCCCAAGTATTGATCTAGGCCCATTTTGGTATATTTCATGCCACCATTTCACCGCCAAATGCGATCAAATTAAAAAAAACTTTATTTGTTTTCAGAATTTTAGGTTTCTCACTGAAATTATTTACAAACAGCTTGTGCAATTATGGCACAAATGGTTGTAAATGCTTCTCTGGGATCCCCTTTGTTCAGAAATAGCAGACATATATGACTTTGGCGTTGCTTTTTGGTAATTAGAAGACCGCTAAATGCTGCTGTGCATCACACATGTATTATGGCTAGCAGTGAAGGGGTTAATTAGGTAGTTTGTAGGGAGCTTGCAGGGTTAATTTTAGCTTTAGAGTAGAGATCAGCCTCCCACCTGACACATCACACCCCCTGATCCCTCCCAAACAGCTTTCTTCCCTCCCCCACCCCACAATTGTCCCCGCCATCTTAAGTACTGGCAGAAAGTCTTAAATTGGCGGCCATCTTGGGTACTGGCAGCTGTCTGCCAGTACCCAGTTTGCAGAAAAAAATAGTTTTTTTCTGTAGTGTAGCTTCCCTCCCTCCACAGAGCAACCCAACACCCTCTGATGACCCTTATTTTTTTGTTTTTATTAACATTTTTCCCCACTAACCAGTTAAATTTTTCTGTAGTTTAGCGGTTTCCACCCGCTCCCTCCCCGTGCAAGCGCCCGCCCCCGTGCATGTGCTCGCGTCCGTGCGCGCCCCCCGGCATCCCCGCCCACGATCCCGCCCCCCTCCACATCACCTGGGCCATCGATGGCCGCCACCCGCCTCCCACACAGGCTCCCACCCACCAACGATGAAAGCCATAGATGTCTAAGGGTTATTGCAGGATGCCTCGATATCGAGGCATCATTGCAATAACCGGAAAGCAGCTGGAAGCGAGCAGGATCGCTTCCAGCTGCTTTCCAGACCGAGGACGTGCAGGGTACGTCCTTGGTTGTTAAGGGTATTTTTTTAGAGGACGTACCCTGCACGTCCTCGGTCGTTAAGGGGTTAAATAGAGTTAATAAAAGGCCTCTGGAATTTATAATTGGTAAAGGGCCAACTTCACTTTCAAATGTTAGATCAGATGCAGGCAATAGGCCATTAAGTAGTCCTATCAATATGCCAAATGCAATAAGCCAGGATAATTCTTTTCCTCAACCTGGAATTAATACTAATGTCCCAGGTCACCAAATTAATTCCTTGATATATTCTAGGAGTGTGAATGAGGGGTTAGGTTCACAAAACAGGGGTAACCCTTCCTCCTACTTGAATGAATGGGGTTCTGTTGTTCAAAGCAGTGTGAGGAATGATGGGGGACATCAAAACAGGGGAGGTACGAATGTAACTTCTTTGAATGAAAGTTCTGGGAATGTTAACTCTTTGCATACTTCTTCTATGCCAGTCTCTTCTTCATCCCTGTGTACCATCTCTGATACTCCCGGTTTCAATGTACAATGTGCTTGCAAATTGTTGGCTCTCTTGCATGGGGTGTTGTCAGCAGATCAATCAGGTACGGCCTCGACCACTGCTCCATGCGCATTAACAATGCAAGTGACGATGCAACAGGCGATTACGGGTACTTCAAGGGATCATCAAGAGTCAACTACCTCTACTTCAACAGGGGCGGAAACACCATCAGCGGTAGCAGCCACATGACTTCCGAACCCAGCACCTGCAGTACACGGTAAGTCTTGCACATTTACACATGACGTAATGATTCCTCAGACTCCTCCCCTACTGACACCGATTCCGATAGCGACACATCTTTAGGTCTGCAGGAAAAGGTTCAAAAGAGGATGTTTAGGATCATAAAAAAATCCTAACGGAAAGTCCTTCAGGTTCTAGTAAACAGGTCAGTGTAGGCCCAATTCAGGCCAATCAAACTGAAGTGGAATCCCGCCGCCCAGTACAAAGTGCACACCCTTTGGCTGCTATTTCAGAAAGAAAGGCTGCATTGTATGGGGATGCAAGCCCAGCAAAAATGTACTCACTTCACACTCATTTGTGCCCCAAAATAGTGAAGCGTATACACCAAGTTAAATACATTAATATTTTTGACTTGTCGATTGATGCTTATAGGCAACGAGAAAGTAGTGCGTAGGGGACAGGTCCTAAGAAATTTAAACACCCAGACACTTTTGACGAGTGGCTGCAATGTTTTAGGGTCTTCTCTTCGTGCTACCTTGAGAAATACCCCTCTCAAAGTTTGGACGTTTTAAAATATACGGATACCATTCATTGGATCCAAAGACACCATAGTGATGGGATATGGAGGGAGTACGATTCTGTATGTAGGAGAAAAATGTATGGCAACCCTATCCTAACATTTGATTCCAATGATTCCCAGTTATGGCAGCGTATGGACCCTCCAATCCTTCCCCTGCCCCTTCCAAGAATACTAGTTTACAAACATTTTGTGGCAATAGAAATCGAAAGAGGGTGGGGCATGCTGGTTATCTCAGGAACAAAAATGTGAGAGAGGCAACTCCTGTAGTTTCAGACACCTTTGCAAATTCTGCTCTGGCCCCCACCCAGGTAATGACTGCCTTATGCGTAAAGACACCCCAGCAACCAGGAAACCCCTTAATTCCAATATGGCAGCAAAAGGCGCGGTCGCCAGTGATGGTTTACGTGCTTGAACCATGGTTACAAAATTACTGTGGGAGGGTTTTACTTATGGGTTTATTATCCCGGTTTCTCACCCAATTAAAGGCTCAAAAGTCCATATAAATTTGGTTTCGGCTTACCCACACCCTGGTAGTTAAAGAAAAAGATAGACCCTCAGCTAAGTTCAGTGCACTATCAATCTTTTGATAGTGCCCTGGATTTAGTCAGATAGGCAGGGAGGGGTGCGTTAATGGCAAAATTAGACATTGAGGCTGCTTTTCGGCTGTTGCCCCTTCATCCATCAGTTTTTTCCCCTTATGGGTTGCAAGTTCTAGGGTGAATTCTATGTGGATCGCTGCCTGCCCATGGGTTGTGCGCTTTCTTGAGCCCTCTTTGAGTCCTTCAGCACTTTCCTTCATTGGGCTGTGGAGTGTAGGGCGGGCAGCGATTCCATAGCTCATTACTGGGACGATTTCCTTCTGGTAGGAAGAACGGATTCGGATTTATGTTTGAGGCTTATGAATGATATGTGGAATCTTATGTCCGAATTTGGGGTCCCCCTAGCTGAGGATAAGACCCCAGACCCCACTACTTGCCTAACCTTTCTAGGTATCAAGGTAGACACTTTAGAGATGGTTTGTAGACTTCCAGTTGATAAGATCCAAACTATGTTAAAGGCTGTCCGGGCGGCTAGCAGTAAGCTTATATCGCTGAAGCAACTCCAATCTCTCTTAAGTCTACTAAATTCTGATTGCAGGTTCATCCCTATGGGCAGAGTTTTTAATCAGAGACTAGAGAGACAACTTAGCAGCAGATCTAGGCCCACACAAAAAATTAGACTCACAAAGGACTTGGTGGCAGATTTCTTAGTCTAAGAATCATTCCTGGTAAAATTTAATGGTGTGCGTGTTTGGTACTCTGGAACGGTATCTAGCCAGCTTTTACATCTTTTTGCTGATGAAGCAGGAGCACATGGCTATGGGGCTTATTTTCAGGGCGAATTGAGTGCGGGGAAGTGGCCGTGCCTCTGGGTAACTCTGGGCTTGACTCGCAACTTAACTCTTCTTGAACTTTTTCCCATAGTCATGTCAGTTGAACTTTGGGGAGAATAAATTCTCAGATGGAACTATTGTGTTCTGGACAGACAACATCAGCATGGTATACGCAATTAATAACTTGCCGGCCACCTCTTCAGTGGTAGTGACATTGTTGCCTCATCTGGTGTTAGGCTGTCTAGAGCTCAACATTCAATTCATAGTGAAACATGTCCCTGGGGTGAATAACGTAGTGGCTGACATGTTATCTAGATTTGAGTGGGATACCTTTAGGCGATTAGTTCCCAATGTGGCAAAAGTGGGTTTATTTTGTCCCGTTTTCCTTTGGCAGCTTGTCGGTCCTGGATAGCTTTACTACCCCTGGTGCGTGCCTCCTTGGCCACGTCCACCTGGCACTCTTACGTGAGACTCTCGAGTGAATGGGATCAGTTTTGCAATTCCAGGGGCGTCGAGTCTGCTCAGAGATCTCAGGCGACCTTATGTGACTGTTTGGTGAGTTTACATGCCGCTGGGGCACGTCAGTGTGCCATTCAGTCTCGTTTGTCAACATTGTCCTTCTTTTATAGATCATTAGCTCTGCCAGATCCTGCAAATTCATTTTTTATTCAGCAAGTAGTAAAAGGATGGGGTAGATCACAGCCACAGAAAAAGGACTCATGGGAGCCTATTACAAGGGACCGGCTTGAGGGGTTGGTCTCTGCATTGGAACTCCTTTGTGCTTCCAAATTTGAATCATTATTATTCCAAACTGCTTTCATGCTAGCTTTCTCAGCCGCTCTAAGAGTGGTTGAGTTAGTGGCCCTTTCAAAGCGGATATCGGGCAGAGGTGTACAGTTAGAACACTTCAGGGCCTCCCCAGACTCACTGCTCTTGTTTATTCCCCGTTCAAAAACTGACCAATTAGGTAAGGGTGTTTGTCTTACTATCCCCCCAGTCTCTGATAGCTCTTGCTGTCCAGTGAAGTTAGTAAATGAGTTTACAAAGCTCAGGCCACCAACACCTGGGCAATTCTTGATCCATGCGGATGGGAACTCCCTTTCAAAATTTCAGTTTAGTTGGGTATTGAATAGAGCAGCGAATAAAGCAGGGCTGGATGTTTCTAGAATAGCACCACATTCTTTTGGCATAGGGGTTGCCAGTAATGCGGCACTCACGGGTTCTTCTGTTGCTAACATCAAACGTTTGGGGCGTTGGCGCTCCAATAGTTTTAGAGGGTATGTTCATCCGATTGTTTAAAACTGGCAGTAATATTCCTCAGATAGATAATATCTTGTTTTCACAGGAGTCACACCGGGAGCAAAACGTGTTTTGATTATGGGACACTCCTATGTTCATTGGGCCACTGTTCGGTGCGCTTCACATACTTTGGGGCAAAATTTGGACTTCTCATCTACCAAGGCATCTGTTAGGTGGCTAGGGCATAGGGGAATGTGTTGGCCGTAGTTAGTTGACATAATTTCTGAAGCCCTCTTATAATGGGGGAAACCTCACATGGTTATTCACCTGGGGGGTAATGATGTAGGTGCTGTACCAGTCCTACAATTAATAAAAAATAATGCAAGCGGACATTAATTGGATCAGAACCCGCATACGGGAAGTTACCTTATGTTGGTCCAATGTTATACCAAAATTACATTGGAGACATATGTCCTCTCATAATGCAGCCTATAGGGTACGAAAGAAAACTAATTCTTCTTTGGCCAAGACTGTCACAGAATCTGGTGGGTTCATGGTATGGCATGAAGCCATAACGGCCAACAGAGCAGATTTATATTGTAGGGATAAGGTTCACCTAACTGATATAGGCCTGGATTTATTTATTAGGAGTATACAGAGGTCTATTTCACCCCTCCTGTAAGTCAGGCTGTGGTTGGTGGTGGCAAGGGTGTCATTAAAATGCTACCTTATGGCAGGAGGTCGCAGCCCTGTTGCGCAGGAGAAGGTACCTAGAGGGATTGATGACCAAGCAATAGGGGAGGGGCCGTAGGCCTCAGGTGCACATGAGGTAACCTCTCTTCCTCCCCCAGAGGGGGATGGTCACGTGATCTCAGAAACCCCTCAGTGACATCTCCTGGAGCAGAGTATATTCTGTTGCCGATTCCATTTTGGGTCGCTGATCTCCTGCAGTGCTGGGTTAGTTGATTCTTTTTGACGCCATCATAGTGTTCAGTTGGTTTAAAGTTTAATAAGTTAGAAGTTAAATAAAATTCTTGACCTGTAACGGTCAAAATTTCCCAAACAAGAAGTTGTCGGTGTGTTAATTATTTGTATAAAGTTATTGGCAAAATAAGTTTGGAAAAACTGTCAAAGAGAAATGATGGCGGGCGGAGGAACTGTAGTGAAATCGAGAGAATAAAAAGGTAATTACTGGCGACAATAGATTATAGCTATAAAATTCATGAATTAAAGTCAAGTTATTTTGAAATGATCTTTAATGTGGCGGTAACAGGGGTGCTTGACTTTACATTCATTTTAAGTTAAAGAATACTGAGATATTAACACAAACGTAGTTTACCTCTCTTAATAATGTTTATGGTTCTGCACAACGATTTCCATACTTCCTGCTTTACATGACTAACAATTAGTGTCTCAATCACTCATATCCACTAGTAGTAGAAGAAAACACAAAAATGTAATTTTGAATAATAAAATACTTAAAGGGAACTTATTATATCCCAGAGAAAATGGTTCAGTGAGTTACACAATACTTCAATCATGTGTATCAACAAAATAGCAAGCAGGTATCAAAAAGTGACTCACCATTAACCCCTTAATGACCGAGGACGTGCTGGGTACGTCCTCTTAAAAAAGTCACTTAACGACCAAGGACGTACCCTGCACGTCCTCGGTTTGGAAAGCAGCTGGAAGCGATCCTGATCACTTCCAGCTGTTTTCCGGTTATTGCAGGATGCCTCGAAGCTACACTACAGAAAAGGGACATTTTTTAAATAATAACAGCATATTTTTCACTAAAATGGGTACTGGCAGACAGCTGCCAGTACCCAAGATGGCGCACATTAAGTCAGAGGGGGAGGGTTAGAGAGCTGTTTGGTGGGGGATCAGTGAGGTTGGGGGCTAAGGGGGATCCTACACATAAGCATATGTAAATATGCTAAAAAAATGCACAAAAAAGCCAAAATTTTCCTTTTATTTTAGTACTGGCAGAGTTTCTGCCAGTACTTAAGATGGCGGGGACATTTGTGGGGTAGGGGAGGGAAGAGAGATGTTTGGGAGGGATCAGGGGGTCTGATGTTTCAGGTGGGAGGCTGATCTCTACACTAAAGCTAAAATTAACCCTGCAAGCTCCCTACAAGCTACCTAATTAACCCCTTCACTGCTAGCCATAATACACATGTGATGCGCAGCGCCATTTAGCAGCATTCTAATTACCAAAAAGCAACGCTAAAGTCATATATGTCTGCTATTTCTGAACAAAGGGGATCCCAGAGAAGCATTTACAACCATTTGTGCCATAATTGCACAAGCTGTTTGTAAATGATTTCAGTGAGAAACCTAAAATTGTGAAAAATTTAACGTTTTTTTTAAATTTGATCGCATTTGGCGGTGAAATGGTGGCATGAAATATACCAAAATGGGCCTAGATCAATACTTGGGGTTGTCTACTACACTACACTAAAGCTAAAAATACACCAAAAAGCTCCTTACATGCTTCCTAATTAACCCCTTCACTGCTGGGCATAATACACGTGTGGTGCGCAGTGGCATTTAGCTGCCTTCTAATTACCAAAAAGCAATGCCAAAGCCATATATGTCTGCTATTTCTGAACAAAGGGGATCCCAGAGAAGAATTTACAACCATTTATGCCATAATTGCACAAGCAGTTTGTAAATAATTTCAGTGAGAAACTGAAAGTTTGTGAAAAAATTTGTGAAAAAGTGAACGATTTTTTGTATTTGATCGCATTTGGCGGTGAAATGGTGGCATGAAATATACCAAAATGGGCCTAGATCAATACTTTGGGATGTCTTCTAAAAAAAAATATATACATGTCAATGGATATTCAGGGATTCCTGAAAGATATCAGTGTCCCAATGTAACTAGCGCTAATTTTGAAAAAAAAATGGTTTGAAAATAGCAAAGTGCTACTTGTATTTATGGCCCTTTAAGTTACAAAAAAAGCAAAGAAGATGTAAACATTGGGTATTTCTAAACTCAGGACAAAATTTAGAAACTATTTAGCATGGGTGTTTTTTGGTGGTTGTAGATATGTAACAGATTTTGGGGTTCAAAGTTAGAAAAAGTGTGTTTTTTTCCATTTTTCCTCATATTTTATAAATTATTTTATAGTAAATGATAAGATATGATGAAAATAATGGTATTTTTAGAAAGTCCATTTAATGGCGAGAAAAACTGTAAATAATTAGGGGTTAATAGTTTAATAATATGTGTGGGTACAGTAAATGAGTAAGAGGAAAATTTCAGCTAAACACAAACACCGCAGAAATGTAAAAATAGCCTTGGTCCCAAACGGACAGAAAATGGAAAAGTGCTCTGGTCACTAAGGGGTTAAGGTGTGCGGCTCCGGCTTCATACAGACTGCCGTGTCTGACACTCCAAACAGTATAACCACTAACACTGTGTGCAATTACCGTTGTGATCAGAAGAAGAGTTCAGCAGTATTAATACACCGACAGGGGCTGTACTCGGTGGCACTAGTGTTACATTATAGTAATAGAGGACTCACCTCTCTCAATGCACCACCGGCTGCAAGACCGCGGGACAACACTCAAATACAAAGTGTTGCCTCAAGTGCTGACGTAGTTGGAGATTCATTGGCAAACCCAAGCTCTTGGATAACTCCTGTATTTACCTCCACACCGCAAATCCCAAATACTGTGGAAACAATACTATAAAATATCACTCATATGAAGGTGTAGGAAAACAAAGCATCCAAGTAGATATATTAAAATGATCAACTTTATTGTACAAAGTTTAAAAACAGTCCAAGGCAACTATAACTCATACCACACATGCGCTGCACTCCAACGCGTATCCTGCCTCACAGGAATTTCATCAGGGATATCAACTTGGATGCCTTTCCTGCACCTTTGCAAATTATGCAAAATGACATGTAGGATGCAGTCAGAATACTGAGGTGTTAGGGGTGTTAGGTTAGGGGGCTTAGTGTTTAGTTATTTGCGATATGGGGGCATGGCAGTTTAGGGGTTAATAGTTTAAATAGCTAGATTGCATTGTGGGGGCATGGCGGATTAGGGGTTAACAACAGTTTAAATGGCTAGATTGCATTGTAGGGGCATGGTGGATTAGGGGTTAATAGATTAAATAGATACTTTGCTATATGGGGGTTGGCGGATTAGGGGTTAATGGTTTAAATAGATACTTTGCTATATGGGGGCATGGCAGATTAGGGGTTAATAGTTTTAATAGTTTGCGTTGTGGGGCATGGTGGTTTAGAGGTTAATACATTTATTATAAGTTGCGATGTGGGGGGATGGCAGATAGAGGGGTTTTGATGTGTCGGATTAGATTTCAATGGGAAAAAGGTCTCAAAAAGCACCTTTTTCCTGTTTTACACCTAGTTGAGCTAGGTGTAATTTATGTTACTGTATCGGCAGCCTCCGACAGTGTTTATAAATGGTTTGCGCGGGCATTGGAAACCGGGTATTATTTAAAGATTAGCGGCATCTGATACTTTGTATGGGACACGATAATGTTTTTCGGCAGCCAGAGACCAGTTGCCGAAATTGAGTTATTACGGGCCGTTGGAAGTAGACGGTGAACAATATTGCTTCCGACAACATATTTATTGGTTTGAGAGTGCACGCAAACCTAATTACGGCTCAATGGAAACGAGCCGTGTGTTTATTCTTAACAATTACATACTGCAACAAGGGACAGGAAACCTATTCCGGCAAATTCAGGACAATCTGAGACAGCTTATATTAGCCCTTTAAACAAATTAGGACACCCTGCCCAATTTTGGGACTATCCTAAAAAATAGGGACATCTGGTCACCTTACCAATATGAACCCCAACCTCCTCTTTATTTTGCTGCTCAGAGGAGATAAATCCTTTTAATCTGTGATCTGCTCATCATTTTCTTTCATAATGTTTTTTTACTCATATCTTTTCTCATATTTTTCTACTCTGTTAACTATTCTGTTTTTATATTTGTTCTTTCTTCTTTTGTACTGTTTAAGCACTACTCTTATCATTTTTTTATCAATTCTCTATCAATTTTCATTTTCCACCAGCTGTTTCAGTTTAATTTATTCCATTTTTAGTTTTAAATTTGAAACCATATAATTTCTCTCATCCTATCCTTCTTCCCATTTTCCATCACTACTTTTCTCTCTTGTTGACTATTAATCCGTTTATATTTATTTTATTCTGTTTTTATTTCACCCTTGCCTCAAGCAAAATTTTTTATTTTTTCTACAAGATTCTGTTGAAGATTCAGATGATTCCCCCCAAAATAAAATAAAATAAAAACATAAAAGTGTTTAAAGAAATCTAAGCATCTTAACAAAGATGGACGTTTTTTTTGGATTGCTTGGGCAACCCCAGTTACACATTCACCAAATTGTTTGAGATGTCAGAAAAGCTATTTTTGATAATACACCTATATAGTAAGAAAATGGGTTCAGTGGACAGATACATTTCTGTGGAATCTAAACATATTCCAGGTTTATTCAATGATGCAGAGGATTGGGTCTGCCATTATTGTTCGAGTCCCTAAGAAGTCCATTCACATTAAAACTCTTTGCTTTAAGGTTGACATTTCATAAAACTGGTAACCATATCTGAATGCAGCAGTATTTAATGCCTTCCTCCAATCAAGGCTTAGACGGGGTACCTATGGTTTTCCTCATTCTCCATTATTCAGAGGACTATCTCTTTAGTTCTCAGGGATCTCCTATAGCTCACCATAATTACTACTCTTTGGCAAACACAACCATGTTATCCATCTCTTCTGGAGATGTGTTTTAAACTTCACATCCTCCTTACTCAATCCCCTCATCTTTTCACCAATCCTAAAGATCTTCCTCATGATCTCACCCCAAAGAGTTTGCTTCATCTCATAGCTTGGACAATCTTAGAGAATTCTTGTCTCTCTAAGGCCTTTCTAAGGGAGCTGAGATTTTCATTTAAGAATCATGGGCCCTGGGAACACATAAATATTACTTTTCTGCATGGAGCAGATGGCCTGGCTCATGCTTGGAAAGGACATTGTATTCCTTTTCATCCAATGTAACCTATATCATAACATTTCTTACATCCTTGTTCGAGAAGGGTCTTGCTTATAGGCTACCAATGGTTCTTGCTTTGTAATTTCTGCTAGATATTTCTTAATTAATGATTCCCCTGTCAGTAAACATCCAGTAATTTGAAATCATAAAAGCTATTCGATTTTAGAGATTCACAGTTCCTAAATGCAATTCTTTTTGGGATATGGATCTTATTATCCTCTCTTTAAAGTGATGGTAAATTCGGCCAAAGTGCTCCACATATTTGTAAAGGTCTTACCCTAACTAGCATATCGATATGCTTTTTTATTAATCAATTCCTCATCAGCACATTGAATAATTTTACTTTTATTCCTGCTACGTTACCGTATTGAATTCAGCCTCTCTCTAAGATTTTTGAAGCTCCTTCTTTGAGTGGCATCTGTTCTAGCCAATCAGAGCCTCACCATGCGCCCCATGTAAAAGTCTATCTGCACGCTCCCGTGCTCGGAACGCTGTCATCTTATTGAAATGCGCATGCGCTACAAGCAACCTACGCTATTTGACATACAGAATAAGTCGAAACCGCAAAAGAAAATTCCTTTATTCTGTTGGGCAAATAGCGTAAAAGGCTTGTAGCGCATGCACATTTCAATAAGATGACAGCGTTCCGAGCACGGGAGCATGCAGATACTTTTACATGGGGCACGTGGTGAGGCTATGATTGGCTAGAACAGATGCCACTCAAAGAAGGAGCTTCAAAAATCTAAGAGAGAGGCTGAATTCAATACGGTAATGAAGCAGGAATAAAAGTAAAATTATTCAGTGTGCTGATGAATTGATTTTTAAAAAAGCATATTGATATACTAGTTAGGATAAGACCTTTACAAATATGTGGAGATATATAAAGATATGTATAATATCTTTATATTTTTTATTTTGTAGAGTGTTAGATTTTAAAGGAACACGATTTAGATAGGGCATGCAATTTTAAACAACTTTCCAACTTAATATTTTGCTATTCCATCTACCACAGTTGCCAGGTGCGTTAAATGGGTTATGAATGGAATGGAATTGGAGAATCAGTGGATTCTAAATGATTTTTGGAAGCTGCTTTATTACAACCAATTCTTCATGCTGCTGATTCTATTTTCAAACAATTTTATTTGAAAACCATTTAACATGTCTCTCTTAAATTGTTTTGTAAGTATAAATTAGAGAAATATGAGTCTCTGATTTTGTAATAAAATTTGCATTATCCTAGCTTGAGAAGGAAATATCTAAATTGTATGAAAGACACTAAGGGGTATATTTATCATGGTGCGAGCGGACATGATAGGATGTAGCGTATCATGTCCTCCGCACATCGTTAAATGCCGAAAGCATACGCTATCGGCATTTATCATTGCACTAGCAGTTCTTGTGAACTGCTGGTGCAATACCGCCCCCTGCAGATTCACGGCCAATCGGCCACTAGCAGGGGGTGTCGAATACGATCGGGTTGATTTCTGTCCTCGGCCTAACTTCTGTTTCCAGTGAGTCTGAAGGCTCGCTGGAAACACGGGGCATCAAGCTCCATACCTCTGTATTTTCCCACCCCATATTTCCTCTCAGTAGCTTTATTTTATAATATTCTTATGTTCTAGTTGCCAACCAGTAAGCAAAATCTTCTAGCACGTTGTTTTCTCCATCTCAATAAAGTTTTTAGTCTTCATCTGATCAGGAAGAAGAGATTTCACAGTTCTTAGTTCTTTAAATCAAAATGACCTTTATGTCAGGTTCTTCACAAATTGTTCCTAATGATCCTTTGGTTCATTGCTGACAGTTTCCTATTTGGATTTGATTATTTCATGTTCAATTTTTACTTATTTAGCATCAAACAAACAATAGGAGGTTGGAGTTTATTGACACTAAGGGCTGTTGAGTGGACTGCATTAATCTGTTGAAAGGTTTGTTCAATGCCGCCCCCTGTTCACTGGCGGGCCAATCGGCTACTAGCAAGGGCTGTCAATCATCCTGATCGGATCGGGTGGAGAGGTTAAAGGGACATTAAACCGTTTTTTTCTTTCTTTCATTGTTTAGATAGAGAATACAATTTTAAACAACTTTCTAATTTACTTCTATTAGCTAATTTGTTTCATTCTCTTGGTATCATTTGTTGAAGGAGCAGCAATGTACTAATGGTTTCTAACTGAACTCATGGGTGAGCCAATCGCAATCGATAAATATATGCAGCCACCAATCAACAGCTAGAACCTAAGTTCTCTGTTGTTTATGAGCTTGCCTAGATAAACCTTTCAGCAAAGGATAACAAGAGAAGGACGCAAAATAAATAATAGAAGTAATTTGGTAAGTTGTTGAAAATTGTATTCGCTATCTGAATCATGAAATATTTTTTTTTTCGGTTTTATGTCCCTTTAAGGAGCTGCAGTCTTATGACAGCTGCTTATTAAAGGGACATTAAACCCAAAAATGATCTTTCCTGATTCAGATAGAAAATACAATTTTAAACAAAATTCCATTTTGCTTCTACTATCTAATTTGCTTCATTCTTTAGATATCCTTTGTTAAAGAAAAAGCAATGCACGTGGGTGGGCCTAATAATCAGCCACTACTGAGCCTATCTAGATATGCTTTTTAGCCAAGGATATCAAGAGAATTAAGCAAATTAGACGATAGAAGTAAATTAGAAAGTTGTTTAAAATTGTATGCTCTTTCTAAATCATGAAAGAAAAAAAATGTTGGTTTCATGTCCCTTTAACTTCCGTTTCAGGCGAACCCGAAACGATGGGCCTCCGAAGCAGTATTCGCTGCTTAATAAATGGGGCCCTATGTATCATCTTATTAGTCCATTTATGCAGTGTTCAATAGAATAGCGTCTCTTTGGTTTATTGTCTCTTTTTTTCCTGCCTATTTTAAATGTTGTCAGTTATATTATATTGTATTTCTGTTTTTCTTTTAAAAGCTGCATGCGAGTAGTTAGATAAACAAAGCAAAATATTTGTCTGTCTTTAATAAAATCTATATTATTTCTTAGTAATCTGAATTGTATTCCATACTAAATTGCCTTCTTATATAAGCAGCTCTATGCCTCTCATTATTGTATAATACATATAGATGTACACTTCTATATATACTTACAGCTACATATATGTGCTTGTGTCTGTACTTTGTGAGCTGCTAATGAGCTGTTTAAAACCACTTGTTTACACTGATATTTGCAAACTAAACCACTGAAACCTGAAAAAAGTGCAAAGCGTTTATTAATGTAATATGTTACCTAAAAAATAAAAACCCACTCCTCTTCATGATCTAATGGTGACACCTGGAGGATATCCTATGCTACTACACTCTTTTGTACAAGGCCTAAAAAGCACCTTAAAAAATACAATCTAGCATAGTATTTCTAGTGTTTATAGTTCCAATGCCAATATTTTGAATTTGTTTTATTTTATTTAATTTTAAAATATATTTGCTTTTGTTAAGCCATTTTATTTTAATATGTTGCCACCCTATTATATAAATGCAGCTGATCAATTCTAATATTAACACTGTGCATTTAATGTTGCAGGGCCAGTGCTTCTGTAAGGTAAACTAGGTGATCACCTTTTTGGCACCTGTGTAGGGAGGAGGAGCAGAATATCACTGCAGGAGGACACACAAATACAGTACATTTTGTGTTATTATTTAAATGTTTGTTCTTGTCATATTTCTGAATTATTGTGATATTCCAAGATGATTAGATGAACAGTCAAGATAGCAGGATAGTTAATCGGAGTGACCTGATAGAGGCCAGCTTTATGCGAGCAAATATAGGTAGTAGGGAGACCTACTTTACTAAAGATCTGGTTAAGAACAAAAAGCATCATAGGGTTGAAACCCAGGAAATCACAAAGGAATGTATGTTTATAACACAATATAATACAAGTCACAGAAAAATCCATAATATCATAAATAAACATTGGGGAATCCTACTAAGAGACCCTATTTTGAATAAACATCTAACTGAAAAACCAAGATGTGTTTATAGACGTGCCCCAATGTTAAAAAATCTATTAGCACCAAGCAAAATTGTGGTGAATAAAATAAGAACAACGAAAAACAGTAGGATGTGTAGGTATATAAAACAAGGTACAGGGGGAGCGGAGCCAACTACCGTGAAGAACAGTCGCTCCTCCGCAGTATTGGCTAATCAGGTCAATTTATAGCTAAAAGGGGCAATCTAACCCCTCTACCACCACTCGGCTACACTAGTAAGGTGTCCCTGGCCAGGTGGGGTCCTTTTTGTGAACCAGGCTAGAAGCAGTACTTACAGCACAGACGGACGGGAGAAACTACGGCCCTTGCAGATCAGCCTGCACGCACCCACGCCACGCTGAGCCTACTGTAGTTCCAGCAAGAGATTTGTATCCTGCTCCAGAGGGTCAGGGATCCGCTCTGGAGCTCGGCTTGGCATTAGACGGTGTGGTGCAGAGGAGGAGGCGGCTCTGTGCGTCGGCTCGAGGCACAGTCATCAGGTGTTCAGCTACAGGCCAGAGTTCCGGATCAGAGTAACCACTTGTTTTTTAACGGCCCTTCCTAGCATATGGACTGGTCTTTATATCACCCCACATTAAAGATGTAGTAGTTATAAGCATATCTAAGGGGGCATCTACACATTGCAGTAGCTGTTGGAAGTTGCAATTTTGGTGCAAGCCGCCATTTTCCTCATCTTCACAGCCGCAGAGAATAACACAGCTCAGCTTGCCACGTGGGGACTGTACATACACAGTAACACTGCTCTGTCACTATAAAGAGCTGGAGAGCGGGTGCCTGGCTACTCTGACCATTCTTTTTTTACAGTGGGTCACAACACAAAGGGGAAATTAAAACTCCCTAATTCCCACCTGCTATATATATATATATATATATATATATATATATATATATATATATATATATAAGGTGGCTCCCCCTTATAGCTGTGTAGTGATACAGGATAGATATATAACACAAAATTTGGCAAATTAGGAATTCATCTATCCTGATTTACTTGGGAAGACACCACAAGTGGAATTAAAGTGTGTCTGTCAGAAAGACTGCATAAGAGATTAAATAATTTGACACTGTTGCTAAAAGTTATTGTGGCACTCTCCCCCTCCTTTCCCGCTGAGTGTAGTGCCAGTGGTGACATCCTCCCCGGGGAGTAGTGCCATCTTCAGACCTGCCCTGGTGTCAACATTCTATACCCTTATCTTATTAAACCCAGGAAGTTAAGCAACCCTTCATTGCTAGAATCCTCATCTTTCTGCTTCTCACCAGCAGACATACGCTGGTCTCCCCCTCTGTTTCTCCAAGATACTCAGAGGGCACTTCCTTAAGATGGAGTGGGAGCTAGCCCAACATCGTACACAAGGGACCCCAAGAGGGCCTGGGGCGACATCTCCCTGAGTCTGAATAGTTGGCTGGATACAGAGGGACCAATGGAGTAGACTCCCTATAAGGGGAATGTGGTAGAACACCCCATGTGACTCTTTTGCAACAAAGCTACTCTTCACCAAGAGCTATTCATTTTAGATACGCCAAAGTGAACTAACCCAAGATCAGCACATCTAGCTCTGCAGAGTTTTCCCATAGTCCTGTATATACGGAACCTGAGGGCAGGCATAACTTCGTCATGGCGCACGCTAATAGGAAGAAACCTAAGCATCAATAAGGTCCCAAGAGGACAGTGGCAGATCACTTAAGCAGCAAGCCCCTATCAGACAGGGAACTATCTGAGGACGACTCAAGAGAATTTACATCTACTCGCAGGGTCCCTGAACGTTTGAGTCCCTGTGAACACCTCACTACACACTCAGATGACATCTCAATCAATGAGTTGATAAACTCTTTATTCAATAAGATGGACTCTCACCATACCTCATTGAAACAAGAAATAAAGACCTCATTAGCGGATCTAAGAAGACATATAGCTTCTCTGGGAGAAAGAATAGACACCATAGAAAGAAAGCACGAGGATCTGGCAATTGTCCACAGTAACTTATTGGCCTACACCCAAGGATTAGCTGAAATGATCACAGATCTGGAAACCAAGCTTGCAGACCTCGAGGACAGATACCGACGCAATAATATTCGGATCAGAGGTGTCAGCGAAGAAATAAAATCAGCTGCTCTCCCTGAATATCTCCTCGGTCTCTTTAAAGCGTTATTAGGCACAATCTCAGAAAATGAGGTACTGATTGACAGAGCCCTACGTCCAAGAAATTCATCCTCTGAACAACCCAGAGATGTCATAATACACTTACACTACTACACATTTAAAGAGAAGGTTCTTAAGGCAGCTTTTCAAAATAAAGAACTTCCTGACCCTTACCATACATTACCAAATATATCCTGACCTATCTTCGCATACCTTGGCTAAACACAGATCCTTTTTGCCCATCACTCAGTGCCTTAGACACCACAACATCACGTACAGATGGGGCTTTCCAGTAAAGCTCTTCTTCCAGCACAATGGACAATCACTTGTCATATCAGAACTTAAGCAGGGCTTGGACTTGCTGGATCAATTAGAACTTATGCAAGCCACAGCCTCATCCTCACAAGCTGTTCCCAAGGCTCAGCCTCTTCCCTCAAATGCACCAGAATGAAAGCCACTCCTTAGAAGAAACACTTTGACTCCAAAAAGAAAACGAGACCAACAGCTTCAACCTGACTGAAAATCTTGCACCTTCATGTAATGTATAAACTCCACACCTGATGGACTACACCTATTTTTTCTTGTATTGTACAATGTTTGCAGGTTTGTCCTCATGGGAATACACAGAGTTTCCTAACCTGCTGCATAAGTTAAACTATGTTCATAACCTCTTTAGTGTTTAAATATTATTATGTTGTTTCAGTTGCCTATATTTCATGCATACTAGGGTCCCCTTCTGCAATGAAGGTACTGGAAGCCATAAGACACAGGGATATCCTATAGGAGCCTAGCTTTGGTTTCTACTGGAAGGTGCATGGTTAACATCTTAAATACCTTTCAGGTTCCTTAGAGAGGCATTTAGTGGGCCCCGGACTCCTACTGGACACCAGGAGGCGCAGACACATATTACTGTGGTAGACCCCTTTTTGCCTTTTTTGCATGCAGCCCCTTGGCAAGCTTAGCTTAAAGCTGATAAGACCCCATTTAAATCTCATCATGTATAGGGCACCGGAGCTGTGCCGCCTTTTATTCGACTCATACTTTAGCAATACTAAACTTGCCGTTAGGCTCTTAAGCCCAACCTAATTGATATACTATCTTGGCTGACAATAAGACATGCCTGGACTATCCAGGAGGTGTTAGGAGACCTTTGCTACCCTTTAGGTCAGACGCTTCCAGGCTGCTCTGAGGTCACCCAACTCACTTGTATAGCTGCACCCATTAGCTATGTTTCATTACAAGGAGCACAGGACTAGGGCGCCCTTTCTGCACCCTGTCCCTCCAAAGCTCTAGAGTACCTAGAGGTAAAAATGCCCAGCAGGGGGGCAGACCCCTAATTTTGCAGTAATATATTTACTTAGTAGAGAAAGGGAGGCCAACAGCTGTAACCTGACCGAATGATTCCCACCCTTATGCAATGCATATTTCTCATTACTGTTGATCTACAGTTCTAGATGTCTCACATTGTTTTTCGGCTAGCCCATCCAGCATGCCTCCAAGTGTCCTTATAGATTTCATGTCTAAGATGTTCTTATAGCTTATTTAATGTTTTAATGGTTCCCTGTTTTTATGCTACTTCAGGACTTTATAACTTGCACATGATAGTGCTCTTATTAACTTTGAATGTGTTTAAAGAATTGGAAAGCTTGAACCCCCGGCTGAGCCTTAGCACTTGGGAGGGTTAGCAGTTGAACTCTGTAACATATCCTACAAGCTCTGTATGCACATAACTGCGCCCCACCCCCTTAAGTTTCATGTGGTTATAAATACAACTCACTAAGGTAGACCCCCTGTTCTAGAATCTGGTTTTATGCAGGGAGACTCACCATAGCATATAATCTCCCGAACGCCCTTTTTTATTAGGCCACTTGGGCCTAGGTTAATTCCACCTTTAATAATCTAACCTGGGCATAACGCCCTGCACATCTTCCCGACCTACACAACTTTTTACTCTCGGGTGACATGGGCAGACCCCCTGTGGTAGGTTAACCTGGTGGGCAATAGAATACTCACCTTGACAGCTTCATAGCAAATATATGGGTTATGTTCGGGTAATGTCAAAGATTGCCATGTTGTATTAGTGTCCCACAAGTAGTTAGAATCACCATGGTTAGCAGAGTGTTCCATAGGTTGATGCGGTTCATATATATATATATATATATATATATATATATATATATATATATATATATGTAAGGGTGGTTGTCCTCAGGCCAGAGGATCCAAGTTCTGCCCTCTTTAACCTGAAATGGGGCATACATTCTAACAGTTTCTCCTCTTTGAAGCTTTCCAGTACTTTTTCATTCCACTACCACATGGGGTTATCCATTCCACCACATTTCCATTTTGCCCACACGTTGTCCTTCACTAAATTAAAGCTATACTCCGCTTAGCTAGCTCACCACCCTTCCCTACCTAGTTTAGGCCGGGCGAGAGTAGTGTTTAAGTATTCCCTTTGGGGGTCCCCCATTCCCCCCCCCCTTTTTTTTTAAGCTATCTTCACATGCGCTGGTTCATAAACCCCTCCCCCCGCAACCCATCCCATCCCAACCTCCTAAAGGTTATTATTATAGCGGTGCTCACCCACTGAAAAATAACTTACTCTTAGAATTTTATGATATTCACCAGATATAATACCACCCTCAGCTGTACTCGGGGATAACACCTCCTTCCATTTCACCTGATCCCTAACCAGTCTTCCCACACACCTTTTCCTGCCCCCCCCCCCACTTTCTTTTTCTTTTCTTTTTTTTCTCAAGATGACAGGTCTTAGACTTATGTCCCACAATGTCCAAGGACTCAATTTTCCAACTAAACGTAGTCTTCTCACTAACCACATGAAACGTTCTAAAGCTGATGTCGTCTTCCTGCAGGAGACACACTGGGTGCATCGACCAGGTGGGCCCTATTTGTTTAGACACTACACCACTCTATTTGACGCTCCATACCATTCTAAATCCAAAGGGGTAGCTATATTAATAAGCGACAGTGTTGCCTTTGAGCCACTATATGTGGTGAAAGACACAGAGGCAAGATTTATTATCGTAATTTGCAAGCTAAGCAACCAAATCTTTACCCTGGTTAACCTATACTCCCCAAACACCCTTCACATTAAATTCCTCAGGAAATTGCTCAGAATTGTAGCTAGCGTCAGACAGGGCACCCTTTTTTTTTTTTAATTTGGGACCCAAACCTGGACAGACAAGGTGTTAAACATAGAACGGGAGATATATCCACAAGCTCCTTGGCTAGTGTCTTTCGTACCCTAATGTCACATTACAGCCTGTATGATGTTTGGAGGGCACTACACCCAGTTGATAGAGACTACACCATTTTTCCGACCCACACAAGTCTCACTCGAGAATAGACTACTTCTTTACTGACCCATGGGCACTCAACATAGTGCAATCATCCACTATCTCCCTGGTTTCATGGTCTGACCACGATTCGATCCATATCTCCCTCCTCCCTAAGCTAGCTACGTCTAGTATCAGATGGAAATATGAAGACTGGTTAATGAATGATCCAACCATTTCTAAAGAAATTAGTAGGGAGATTAAGGACTTCATAGTACTGAATGATGATGGCCAGATATTGGTTCAAGTAGTATGGGCGACACTTAAAGCATATGTAAGAGGGCTCTGCATTAAATAATCAGCCTACGTAAGAAACAAAGTAAATCGTTGGCGGAACTCACATGTTTATACAGAGCTTCCTTTTCCATTCAGAAATCTAACCCCACAATGCAGGGAGCACTATATATGGAACAAATTAGGTCCCAGCTCAGAGATCTGGAATTAAATAGGGTGCGGAAGACCCTACTCAAATTCCAGCAATGTTTTTTTTTATCATAACAATAAAGCCAACTCGCTGATGGCAACCAAACTTAGAAATAGACAATCTCAACAAAAAATAGCCTCTATAAAGCATGAGGGTAAAGTGCTCCTGTCTCCCAAGGAGATAGGAGAAGCCTTTCACTTATACTACACTTCGCTTTATAACATAAAAGACTCCCAATCATCCCCACCACCCCCAATAGAAGCCACACGTGAATTCCTAGGAACCCTAGGTTTACCAACTTTGTCTGAAAGCCAAAGGAAGTCCCTCGGGGACCCCATAACAGCAAAATAATTACGAATGGCTATATCTCAACTTAAAAAGGGCAAAGGCCCGGGTCCAGACGGGTTCACTGGTCATTTCTATAAAACCTTTGCAGATAACCTCATCCCTCTCTTACTTAAAACTTTCAATGACTTCGCTTCAACAGGGCAATGCCTTCGCGGTTTCCTTGAAGCTGTTATCATCACCCTACCCAAACCGGACAAAGATCCTCAGTTATGTAGCAGCTATAGACCTATTTCACTTATTAATAACAACATTAAGCTTTATTCTAAAATATTAGATAATAGATTAAATAAAATAATAACTGCTATCATACATAGTGATCAAGTGGGATTTGTTCCGTGGAGGGAGGGCCCAGACAACACCCGCCGTATATTATCCATCCTTCACGAGGCGCACAAACAGGAAACCCCATTACTGGCCCTGTCTCTAGATGCAGAAAAAGCATTTGACAGGGTCAGTTGGGAATATTTATGGGAAACGCTGAAAGCCTTTAGTATACCTCCGCAATTTGTCACAGCTACGCGAGCTTTATATTCGTCACCTACTGCCATGAAAAGTGGAGTCGGATTTCGGTCTTATAGCTTTACTATCACTAATGGCACACGAAAAGCCTGCCCCCTCTCCCCTTTGCGGTGGCTATAGAACCACTTGCTCAGGCGACAAGACGAGAGATTTAAATACAAGGAATGGAATTTAGCAGGCCTTAACATAAATTAGCCCTCTTTGCTGACGATGTCACTTTATTACTCACCTCCCCGGCTCAATCTATGGCCGCTGTGTTCAAGCTCATTGAGAAATTCAGTGAACACAGTTACTACAAATTGAATATGACCAAAACTGAAGTCCTATTCTTAAATGTCGCACCAGCGGATCTACTTAATCTCCAAGCCTCGTATCCATTACAATGGTCGCCGCATTTTATCAAACACCTAGGAATATACTTAAGTCCAGACCTTCAGAAGGTAATCACAAGAAATTATTTAGACCACTTACCTGAATTAAAAAAACTCCTCTCCTCGTGGGAATTCACAGAATTCTCATGGATGGGCCGGATTGCAGCTATAAAGATGGCATTCTTGCCTTAACTTACATACTTATACATATGTATCCTGCTCTCGGTACCTAGGCCCGTATTGAATCAACTTCAAAGTTTGATATCTACATATGTTTGGAAGGGCAAGAAACCTAGAACCTCCAAATTGACAATTCAAAAGCCCATAAATAAAGGTGAGTTGGCGTACCCCAGCGTCCTACTATACCATGACGCGGCGAGGCTAACCCACCTCTCGGCTTGGAATTTCACCTATTCTTATTTTTAGGTGGCTCGAAGTAGAGCAAGCCCAGATCCCATCGGGTATCTCGCTCTCAGACCTTCCTTGGATTCCCCCTTACTTGAGATCTAGACTCAAGATAGTACACCCCATAATCCTGGACACACTTAAAATTTGGAACAACAGAAAACACCTGGCAACTTTTGCCCCACACCCCTCCCCAGTATACAAATTAAAAAGTATCCTCATCTTCCTACCAGAAACTCATTGCCTTTGGTGGGCTGAATCATCCTCCCTACCCATTTCAGACTTCTGGAACACAGGGGATATGATGAGCTTTGAGGTAGCTGCAGAGAAATGTTCCCTTCCACCGCGACTAAACTTTGAGTATTTGCGCCTATCTAGCTTGCTTAGATCATCGAATTTTCCGAAAAACTCTTTCCAGAATATGACTAAATGGGAGAATAGATGGAGACTGGGTAAACCCATTAAAGGCATGTTGTCTATTCAATACCGGGAGTTGGTGGTCCGAAAGATTGCGAGAAACACTGCCAATTATTAGCATGGGAGCAAGACTTACATTTTATAGAAGAGGCGGGGGTCTGGTTCAGGGAGCTTGTGTTAACCAAACAAATCTTACACTGTGCAACGCTCTGGGAACTATACTAAAAAGTGGTGGTTTGTTGGCATTTAGTCCCTACCTCCTTACATAGTATATTTCTTACCTCTTTGCCTCTATGCTGGAGAGAGTGCTGCCTATTACTCACACACGCACATATTTGTTGGAAGTGTCCCAGAATTAGTGGTTTGGGGAGGTCTGTGTTTGCTCTCTTACGCAGACTTTGAATGCCGGTGGCGATGCACCCGGCTGTTGGACTCCTGCACCTAAAGACAACTGATCTTAGTAGTTCGGCAAAACATCTACTGACTTATCTATTGACAGCTACCAAACTAGCAATTGCTAGGAACTGGAAACAGATGGCCCCCCAACGTTAGGTCAAGTTTTAGACATAGTGGACTACATTAGAAAAATGGAACTCTATGTATTTAGGGACAATAAATATGCTCTGTATACTAAGATTGATCTTCCTGGGACAATCTTTTTGCAGATTAGACTCCCCCCCCCCCGTTTTTTTTTTGTTTGTTTTTTCTCTCCTACTCCTACTCCCTGTTCACTTTTCGTCCTTATGGGTGCACTCCGTATACTGTATATGGTAAGTGAGGTGCCCCTCTCTAATTGAAAGCACTTAGTAATAATTTATAACTGATTCAGGCTAAAGTTGTCACGTTATTCCCCCTCCAAATCCCATCCTAGCCCAGTAAGGGCAATAAGAGTAGCTATCACACACATAGGTTTTACCTAAAATCGGATGCCTTGAGTAGGCAGTAGATTAGCTATATTCTCATGCCCCTACCTAAGGTTAAAATGAGGAATCAAGACAGCCAGAGTTGACAAGATGTGCACATTGGATTTATATTCTCTGTTATTTACTATGTACGTTGCACATATTGTAAACATTTTACAAATGTATGTACTGTCGGAATGCTATATTATGTTTCTGTTTTGTATATCCTCAATAAAATACTATTTAAAAGAAAAACAAGGTACAGATCATTTTAGGTCTCACGTTACTGGAAATAATTATAAATGTCACCTAACATGTGCGTCCTATGTGGTATATTTACTCACTTGACAATTTAGTGGGATACAGTACATAGGTCGCACATGTAGGGTAATACGAACTAGATGGAATGAACACTATCACAATATGAAAATTAATTTTAAACATCATAGTGTATCAAGAAACTGCAATTATGTTCATAGTGGTGACCTAAATGTTTTCAATATTATTCCCATCAAATTTGTGCCACCCTCTTACCTCTATAATAGATTTAATAGGTTACGACAAAGGTCTTTTGGATTTACAGATTGAACACACTGTATCATAAAGGCCTCAATATGAATATGGATTTGGCAGCTTTCCAATAACTATTCAATATGTTCATTTATCCACATAAATACATATTAAATAACACTAATCACTAGGTAGTTTGAGTACATCAGATTTGACAATGAGAGATCAATACCGGTTTTCCGGTTGTTTAACCACACATAGCACTTCACGGTAATACCCTATTTATGGATGTGGATATTACATCAATAGATAGACACATGCACATTTCCATTTCTATGTTCACCTATCATAGCATTAATACATTTCACATGTGTCTTTTCACACTTACCTTTATTTTATTAAATTTGTATTAAATTTGATATTACATACATGGTGATTTTAATTTATATTAGACATTGGCCCCTTTGATTATATATGTACATATTTTATCATTACCATGTTTCACACAGTCACATATATTCACTCCAGCTAGGGATATTAATTAGTGTCTTTTCACAGACATTTGTGCAGACACATTATAGACTTTAGGCAATAACACTATTGTATATCAGACTTATCCACCAGCACACAATAGGGTTACACGCTATTAGAAGCAACACATCTCATACGTGTATGTTTTGTTATAGCATTCATTAGTTCACTATAGGCATCTAGATATGGATCAATATGGTATTAATATCTTAACTTTTCTAATGCACGCAACTTCTTGGTTCTAGTAATATAGCTGAATTAATCAGCTTATAGTTTCTATGTCTGTCTAAAGCGCATAAAAAAAGATAATTTTTTATAACAAGACAGGTGTCATATTCTGATGAGCCAGCAATTGACTTTATTCCAAAATTGTCTGATTTTCAGGCAGTACCAGAAGCATGGGGTTAGATCAGCCCATGCCTTATTACATCTAGAGCAGTTTGAAGGATTATTTATAGACCATTTACCTAATTGTGCTGGTGTTATATAGACCATATTTATTGTCTTGCATTGTGCTTCTCTCCGGGACTCTATAAAGGTAGATTTGTTGGCCAGTTCAAAGCTTTTTTTTATCTCTTCCGGAGTTATAGAGGGGAAATCCTTTACCCATTTAACTTGTAAATCATTTAGATGAATTTGACCTAGATTATTAATCAGGATATTATACAAAAAGGATATAGAATACAGTCCCTGATTATAGAGGTTAATAGCTGCATCTAAATTACCTAGTTCCCATTTTGATTCGTTATTTTTGATAGTTTGAATAAAAAAGTGTCTAAGTTGAAGATATATATATATAGGTTTAGATATATAAGAAAATTATACAGTATATATACCTGTATATATATATATATATATATATATATATATATATATATATATATAAATCCCACGTAGGGCTCCACACTCACTTTGCTTATAGCAGCTGCCTAGGGTGCATTTAAAAACTACAATAGCCAAAGTCAATAGAAAGCACTCACTGGGTCTTATAATACCTTAATAATTTATTAACAATAACGTTTCGGGGGTGTTAGCCCCATCCTCAGACAATACAACATGCATAAAAACATACCTGTGCTTTATGCCCCATACCGCAACACCTGTGCCGCAAACCGAAACTCCCATGACGTCAGGACCGCTCCACTGCGCAGGACCAGCCGTTACCATGGTAACCGGAAGCAGTGTGACTAAAACTAGTAGAATAGTAGCAATTAGAACATATGTTAAACGTATAACATAAATTCTTTCCCTTTACTGTCGGTTAATTTGTCTACAGTCAAAAGTGTTAAGCCTTAACATTTAATACTAAACTGTTCATCATAGGAGAATACAGCAATGACATACATATGACTACATCATAAAATATATATTACAGGGTTACAAAAATTACATCCAATGCTAGATAGAATCAGAGCCGGCCATCCCCATGTAGGTAGAAAAAACAAAGAAAAATTATTCGCCTCTTTTCGTAGTAAACTGAATTTTTTTGATATCTGGCAAATTAAGAACCCAGATGTAAGCACTTTTACCTCCGAGTCCAAGACACATAAAGTGATGTCTCGAATAGACCTCTTCTTAATAAATGAATCAATGCTGTCGCTCAATCTAAGTCCTATGATTCAGGACATAGTAATTTCGGACCATGCAATAGTGGGACTAGATATAGATGGTTTGAGACGGCGGAAGAGTGGGGTTAATAATTTCTTCTTCCCTAAATACCTATTACAGGATATTGATTTTAATAGGTTTGTAATACAAAAATGGAAAATATATTATGAAGAAAATAAAAATTATTATCACAAGATCGAAACATTCTGGGAGGCCGCTAAAGCGGTTCTACGGGGAGAAATAAAAGCCTACATGGTTAAGTGGAAGAAAAAAATTACAGCAAAAGATTTACAGCTGGCAAACCAAGTAAAAAACAAACATAAATCTTACATTAATATTCCCAACAAGACTATGTGGGCTGACTACCTAAAGGTCAAGACAGAAAGAGATGACTTCTTAAAAATAAAAATGGCTAAGCAGGATAAAAAAAAGGAATGCTTTCTTTACAAGCTATCATGGGAGGTCAGCTAAAGTATTGTCTAAAATTATCAAGGATGGAAAGGCTGAAAAAAGATATTTAACATCTATTAAAATAGGAGATACAAGGTATACTACGGTTAGTGAAATAAGACAGATAATGTATGAGTATTACTAGGAAGTATACACTGTGGGAGTTTGTGATAATAAAGCGAAGGAACAGTTTTGGGAAAAAGTCGCCCTCCCAAAAATTGATTCAGGGGAATTAATAGAGTTAAATCGACCAATAACAGAAGAGGAAATCCTCAATACGATAGACAGGGCTAAATTGAATAAATCTCCAGGCCTAGATCAAATCCCGACCGAATTTTATAGAATACTTAAAAATGAATTGTCCGGTACGTAAAGAGACTTATTTAATCAATATTTTATTAAGAATCATGCAGAATCTACTCTGTTTTTGCCTTTACAGTTACCTTAATATATAAGAAAGATAAAGACCCTGAAAACCCTACATACAGACCAATATCATTATTGAATAATGATTACAAAGTACTTACAGCAATAGTCGCAGATAGATTAAAAAAATACATTAATAACTTGATCCATAAGGATCAAACATGATTTATGCCGGGGAGAAATGCTTCAAAAAATATACGAAAGCTTCTGCTGACTTTAAACCATTACTGGAATGAAACTAGAACAAAAGGTAAATATAGTGATAGCGATATAGCCTTGGTAACATTAGACGCAGAAAAAGCATTTGACGCAATCATCTGGGACCATCTCTTTACTACACTAACTCATTTTGGGCTATCAGGGAATTTTTTTAACTTTGTGAAATTGATTTATAACACACCTTATTCCTGTCTTTTAATGAATGGTCAATTGTCTCCAAAAATAAAGCTGACTAAAGGGACTAGACAGGGGTGCCCATTGTCACCCCTGCTATTCAACCTGTCAATAGAACCACTAGCTATGAGACTTAGACAAGCTTTATCGGGTGTAAGGGTAGGAGATGAAATGGTAATGTTATCTCTTTATGCAGATGACTTAATCCTCTTCTTGTTAAGAACTGCACAAAATATTGCAGTGTTATTAGAATTAATTAATGAATTCAGCTCATTTTCAGGCTATAAAGTCAATCATAAGAAATCAGAAATACTGTGGATCAGATGCCCCTTAGGTCAGGCTATTAACCATCCTTTTCATGAGGTAGAACAAATTAAATATTTGGGTCTACATCTAAGTAATAATCCAGAATTATGGTATCATTCAAATTTTATTAAATTTTTTTGAGAAAGTAAAAACCTGTTAGATAGATGGAGACCACTACCCATTTCATTATCAGCCAAAATTATGATTCTGAAAACGTTTCTATTTCCCCGTTTGTTATACTTATTACAAAATGTACCTATTTTTATTAAAAATATTGACTTGAAGTAATATGAACAAGAATGTAACTCCTTTTTATGGGGGAAGAGAAGAACAAGATTATGTAAAAAATTCCTGTATCTGGATAAAGAATTTGGGGGATTTGGACTCCCCAATGTTAAACTGTATAATCAGGTTACTATGGTAAAAATAGCAGTTGACTGGATCACAGGAATGAGCCAGTTTTCATTCCTAGAAATAGAAGAGAGTTTAATAAAACCATTTTCATTAAAAGCCATATTGCATATTCCAATTAATAAACTACCTCCGAAAATTCGAAACATAAATATGATAAGTAACATAGTAATTGCATGGCAAAAATTTTGTACTGCCCTCAATATTAATTATAGGATTTCTAAGTATCTTACGTTTTTAGGACATACAGATTTTGTCCCCGGTCTGAGCTATGGTATATTTCATGTGTGGAGAAGAGTAGGCCTTGAATATATAGTACAATGGCTAGATAAGGGGACTGGGTTGATAAAATAATTTACACAAATTCAAGAATTTGGTCTACCGAGACACCACTTTTTTGGCTTCCTCCAGGCTAGGCAATTTTATAACCACCTAATGTATAACCAAGATAGTAACTGGGAGTTAGGGATAATTGGAGTTGGCAGCCAAATCTTTAGGGCCGGTCATTTTTCAATTGCAACTAGGAATAAGATGATCATGGACAATTTAGGTAAGATGCATCTTGATAGTCTGAAGAATAAATGGCAAAACAATTTGCCAGAAATACTAGCGACAGATATTAAACAGAGTATAGAGGTAGCTGGATATAAGATTACGTTATGGAAGGAAACGCACAGCTATATTATAAATATTTCATATATTACTCCTAAATTGTTAGCTAAATGGGATAAAAACTCCAAAGGAGACTGTTTTCACTGTCATGCCCCACAGGCAGATATTGTATACTGTTTTTGGTATTGCCCTAGGATACTACAGTACTGGAAAATGGTCACATACTGGCTTAACAGATTTTTAACCCAGATTTTTACTCCTACTCCTAGTTCTATATTCTTTTTTGTTGTCCCAATGCAATTTAAAAAAGAAGAATATTCTCTGATTACTACAGCAATACAAATAGCTCGGAACCTAATACTTCAGTATTGGAAGGCACAAAAATATCCCAGTATCACAGAATTAAGACAGAGGATGGTTTCTCAATTGATCCAAGAACAATTGAATATAGAACCTGATAATGAGAACCAGTTCAAAGTATTTTATACAAAATGGAGGAAGAGTATTAAGGTCCAGACAGTGGAGCTTAAAGAGGAAATATTGAAACCTTTTTATAAAGCTGGTTATATTAGTAATGAGGATCCATAAATATAGAAGTATAGAGTCTTGCATGAGTACTGTTAGAAACGGGCTGGGCGGGGGTGTTTTTTTGGGGGGTTTTATTTGTTTGTTTGTTTGTTTGTTTTATTTTATGTATATACTGGATAACACATGTTGTGGACCGAAGAAAAAAGATTAGAATATTGTATCTTGGGGGGGGCGGAGCTTGGCCAGTCAGGGAAATGGCCGCAAGATAGAAAAGCTCTGAAGCTTCATTCCTCCCTATGGGGTAATTTGTGACATATCCTGGCCAAATCTTATACAAACAGCAGCTAACGATAGTTCATGAGCCCGGCTACCCTCACATACCTGCTGATAATATTGGAAGCATTGATTCTCGGAGACGCCATCATCCTGAGCGGTGGGGACCCGGACTGAGCTGAATAAGGCTGAGGCGGAGATCGGCCTCCCAGGGGATATCGACCCTGAGCTGAACACTGGGCCCATTAGACACAACGGTCATCCCAGCGCATAGTAACAAGCACGCAGGTCCGTGCACTACAATCACCGGATACCTGACCACGTGGGTTACCGCTCACGTCAACAGTAGTGGAGCCGGGAGACGCAGGGCGGTAAGCTGAGAAGCAAAGGTACTAAACGGCAAGCACTTGCCTCATTAGAGAAAGCCCTAACACAACAAAACTTTTGGCGATAGAATTGCATAACCTATCCCTGCACAGACATATAAAGGTTAAGATTGCAAGGGCTCTCAGGACATAAAGGATTTTTACTAACACAAGTATCAGACCATTACGTTCCTGTAAGGGCCTACACATACCCTCCTGGGTTGATTTTGACCTGCATCAGTGAGATATAGATAGCAGCTGAACTCTCAATATAAAAGCAACTTCTCACAACAATCTATATCTCCTTTACACACTGCTTGACCTGCATTCTATTTTTTTTTTCTTTTCTCATTTTTTGTCAGCTCCTTGTCAAATCCTCACACAAACTCCTTGTAATGCCCTGCAAAAAAGGCGCAAAAATGGATAAACCCCTTAAAGCAGCTACCCTGAATCAATATTTAAAAGTGATTGACCCACAGGCAGAAAATATACCAAGTTCAGATAAAGGACATACACTCATTCAATCACAAGAATCCCTTATAGATGAAGACTCCCCATTAACAAAGAGAGACCTTAAATCTTTATCATCTAAAGATGACATAAAAGAAGTATTGAAGGAAGTCAGGGGCCTGTTTGGGGAACTGCGCAAAGACATCACACAAGTTAAACATAGAGTGGCTAAGTTGGAAGGAACACAATTAACCATGTGTGAGGAAATGCAGCAGACCTCCAAGCAACTTCACAACCAGGAAGGGACACTAGAATTTTTACTGGATAAAGTTGAGGATCTCGACAATCGCAATAGGAGGAATAACCTCCGAATAAGAGGTATCCCCGAATCCATCAACCCAACGGCCCTGTTGGGCTGCTTGCAAGATCTATTTAGATCCATTAAAGGTACCCCCACAGCACCAGAAGTGATCCTAGAAAGGGCCCACCGGGCATTGCGGCCCAGACCCTCAGCAAAAGCTCCCCCTAGGGACGTTGTAGTGAGATTCCTGAATTTTCTGGACAAAGAAGAGGTGCTCAGGAATGCAAGAGCCAAATCTCCTATAACTCACGCTGGGGTCCCCATACAAATTTTTTCGGATATCAGCCTCGCTACCCTTCAAAAGAGACGTGACATTCGCTTCATTACTGGCTCTCTTCGTTCAGCAGGGATTCCATACCGCTGGGGCTTCCCAGTGAGCATCATTACCTCAAAAAACGGAGAGACTGTGACATACCGCACACCCGACGATCTCCACAAAATTAATGAGAAATGGGGTTTGAAAATCAATCCCCCAGATCAAGACATTGACAACTCAGGCTCCTTTCAAACAACTTCTGGAGAGGGCGGACATCCATGCCCCCACTTGCCGGAGTGAGGTATCGTACAACTAAATAGGTACTGAGAAGTACCGGCTCTATTACACTATCTTCATCACCTGTCTTTTATCTATATTGGACAGATAGTAATTATTTGGCTCCCTTGTTTGTGTTATTAGTACTGTTACATTGTGAAGTGGGTTCAATGAATGTTTTCATTTTAGTATGAGGTTGTCATCCATTTTACATCTGCACCAATGTATTAATAGATCACATGAGTTACATGCTATATCCATATTGGAATGTAAGTAATTATTTAACTTTTATGTTTCCGCTATCTGTAATCCAACAATGTGAAGTGGTCACGCTAAATGTTTTCACTCTAGTTTGTAGGTGTAGACCAACCCACATTATCACCAAAGGATATAAATGTTCCTGCTAATATGCCATATGTATTAGACATTATTAACTGAGCCTCACATGTAATACCTATTGAGACTAGCCTTTATATATATCTTGGACCGCTAGTAATTATTTGGCTCCACTGTTTAAGCTATAAAGACTTTAAAATTGTAAATGATTACAAGTGTTTGCAATCTAGTTTGACGCTGTTATTCATTTTACATCTTCGCTAAAATATATTTGTGTACCTTTTAATATGTTATAAGGGTTAGATATTGCTATTCAAACCTCATATGTTGAATCTATATCTGACTGTTAGTAATTATTTAGTTTTTATGTTCAGGTTATTTATATCCCTACAGTGTGACGTGATCACAACGAGTATTTTTTACCCCAGTCCGCGGTTGTGAATCACTTTACACTGTCAACAAGTATATAAGTGCACTCTCTGATACGCCATATTTGTTAGACTTTACTAACCGAGTCTCACATGCAACATATATCGAGACTAGTTTCGGACCTGCACTTCATTCCATATTGCTGTTTATTGTATTATCTTAATGTACTGTCCCACTGTTCACACTTCCAGTTTTCTTTACTTTTGGGCCAGTTAGATGATAGATGATGGTTGGCAAAGGCTTCCCATCTTCCCTACTCACATATACTTCTATTGCCCCATGGGGAGGAGGAGCTCTTTCCTCTTCCTATACTCCCTTGTTTTGTAATCTTCCCGCTCTATCTATTTCACTTCTTACATATCCTCTTACACAGCCTCTCATCCACCTCGTTACTCCCCCTTTCCCTCCTCCCTTGCACTCTCTGGTGCAATTCACAAACAGCACACGGCCACCATACACAACTAATTCCTCCCCTTTGAGTCTCCCCCTCTTCTCCTATCCTTTCCCCTTTCCTTTATATCCTCCTCCCTCCTCTCCCCACTTCCCCCCCACCCTCTTTATACACAAACCCCTCCACCCCCTTTTTTTTTTTTTTTTTTCTTCTCTAAAGCACCCCTCACTCTCCTTAAAGCATGCCTTCTAAACTAATCAAATTTGTAACCATAAATGCCAAAGGGTTGAATAGCCCAGCAAAACGCAGTATTATATTGAAAGACCTTAAAAGGATAGGGAGCGACATTATTCTGATCCAAGAATCACACTTCAAGAAAGCTCATGAACCGAGATGGAGCTACAGGGACTTTCCCGTGGCGTACTTTGCTTCTGGCCCTAGCAAGAAAAATGGTGTTGGGGTACTTTTTAAGCATAATATCCCTTTCCAATTGGCACAAATAGACAGAGATCCTGAGGGCAGATTTATCATTCTTCAGGGCTCACTATTTGGTAGACATATCACAATAGCTAATGCCTACTTCCCAAATAAACTGCAGGGTACCTTTATGAGAAAGCTATCCAATCACATTCTAGATAACAAAAAAGGCTCACTCATTATAGGAGGGGACCTCAATACCCCTTTAGACCCGACCCTAGACACGTCAGTGGGGACCTCCTGTATGTCAAAAAAAGACATCAAGGTCATTAACTCTACGTTGAGAGATATAGCAACCCATGATGTGTGGCGCCTGGCACACCCTACTAAGAGGGACTACACGTTCTTCTCGCACCCTCACCGCGTCTATTCTAGAATAGATTACTTCTTCGCTGACCCTACGCTCCTATCCAATATTAAATCTTCTGAGATCCTGCCCATAACTTGGTCCGACCACACCCAGGTGGTGTGCGTGGTGGACTGGTCAGAGACCCCGCAGGTCCCATATCAATGGCGTCTTGACGAACACCTTTTAGACGACCCCCTAGTCAAAGTTGAACTAGAGGCATCCATTACCGAATATTTTAGCTTTAATGACCCCAAAGACACCTCGTACCTGACAGTATGGGAAGCGCAGAAATGTGTCATCAGGGGCCTTTTAATTAAACATCAAGCCAGAATTAACAAATTACACAAGGAGAAATACAACCACTTGCTGGCGTCTTTGTCCAAAGCCGAACACTTACATAAGCAAACTCCAAATGACACCGCACTGTTGGACTCCTTGACCTTGGCTCGTACTGACTTGAGAGACTTCTTACAGATCGACTACCAAAAACAGGCCCTCACCCTAAAACAATACTACTACACACACAGGAACAAATCCGGCAGACTCCTTGCCAGAGCCTTACACCGCAAACGTCTAAAGTCCTACATACACTCAATACAGGACAAACTAGGCAACTCTAAGTCGGACAGCACAGCTATTGCAAAGATCTTCAGATCTTATTATGACTCACTTTATAACCTCCACCCCCCGGCTGGCCCTGTCGGAACAGATAGTGCAGATGGGGAAACCCGCGACCTTCATGACTACATATCTAATCTTCAACTGCCCCAACTGGATATATATGACTCCACAGCACTTGACAACCCCATTACAATAGAGGAATTGGAGCAAGCTATTAAAAACACCCCTTCTGGGAAGAGCCCCGGGCCTGACAGTTTTGGTATTAAGTACTACAAGACATTTAAATCAGTATTAGCTCCCCACCTCGCGCAACTCTTCAATAATATTGAAGAAGTTAGGGGTTTTTCCAAACAGATGCTGGAAGCCTACATAACCATATTACCCAAACCAGGGAAGCCCCCTATTAAACCTGAGAATTTCAGACCTATTTCTTTACTAAATGTGGACGTTAAGCTGTACGCCAAGATACTGGCGGGCAGACTTAATAAAATACTGACCAAACTAATCGCCCCTGATCAAGTAGGCTTTGTCCTGGGCAGGGAGGCGAAAGATAATACCCTTAGAAGCCTACAACTCATTTGTTATGCACGCACCAAAAACATCCCCATGATACTAATTTCTACTGATGCCGAAAAGGCTTTTGACAGGGTCAGCTGGAGGTTCCTGGGTTCGGTCATGAGACAAATGAACATAAGTGAGGTCTTCATTTCTAAAGTGTTCGCTTTATACTCTAATCCCACGGCCAGAGTGCGAGTCAATGACATCCTATCTGAACCATTCGCCATCACAAATGGAACTAGGCAGGGGTGTCCCCTGTCCCCTATCCTGTTTGCCTTGTCCATCGAGGCACTAGCACAAAAGATCAGACTTAACCCCCGCATTTCTGGCATTAAAATAGGTCACTCTGAACACAAATTAGCTTTATACGCCGACGACATAATCTTCTCCTTGACGGACCTCCCCCACTCACTGACTGCACTTTTAGACAAATTTAGAGAATATGGAGTTCTCTCCAACTTTCATCTTAATGTTTCCAAGTCAGATATTTTAAACATTAACCTGCCACCGGAAATTATGACTCCCTTGAGGGCTTCTGCCTCCCTGACGGTACAACCTCTCAAAATGAAATATCTAGGTATTTACCTAACCGCAAACCCTCAGGACTTGTTCCAGGCCAACTACGCTCCCCTTAAAGCCAACATCTCCAATGATATGTCTAGCTGGAGCAATAAACAAATTTCTTGGGTAGGCAGAACGCAGGTAGTTAAGATGAATATCCTTCCTAGGATCCTTTACTTATTTCAGACTCTCCCTATCCCACTCCCTGCATCTTACATACCCAGCATTCAAAATTTTATTGAACAATATATCTGGCAAAAGTCTAGACCCCGAATTCCAAAACTCACCATGCATCTCCCCAGACTTAAAGGAGGCCTGGGAGTTCCGAATATTGAATCTTACAGACAGACCACAATCCTCCAACATCTGATCGACTGGTGCCATAACTCACTAGATAAGAAATGGGTTCAATTAGACAGAGCAATATTACACCTTGATAACATGGGTACTTTGGCGTGGACCCCTCCTAAAGACAGACCCCTAGGGATTTCCAGCTATCCTCTCTGGACAGCATTTTTTGCAGTATGGGACAGGGTTTTGGGGACTTCCCCTCAAGTGTCCACGCAGTTTGCACCCATGACTCCACACAGAATTAAACAAAGGAGACTTCCCGGTGTTCCCCACCAGACGCAGGACTACTCCCCGCACATAAAGTCTTTGACAGACGGGAACCAAACTTTCATTAAAAGAGGAAATAGAAGAGAGGTGTGGAGTGCACTTTTCATCTTGGCTGGAATACACACGCCTAGCCCATTACATACAAACACATAAAAATAGAGGCGATTTTTCCAGACCCCTCACGGCATTTGAAAGCTTATGTACACAACAAACACAACCCAGACACACCATCTCCAAGATCTATTCCATTCTTTCTACTAATGCGGGCACGGCTTACCCATCATTTATACACAGATGGTCAGCAAATCTTGACAGACAGATTGACTCTAAAGAGTGGGACAGAGCTTTTAAACACCTGAAAGAGGCCTCCATTTCCTCAGGCATCATAGAAATGAATTACAAATTAATGGCCAGATGGTATCTGACTCCTGCCAGAATCTGCCAGATCTATGGGAGAGGCAGTGGGAGATGCTGGAGAGGGTGTGGTGAGGAGGCAGATGTGCTTCACATCTGGTGGTCCTGTGAGAGGCTGGGGTCTCTGTGGTCGGACGTGTTGTCAGAAATCAATACAAAACTAGGACTGCGGATCCCAGAGGATCCGGGGATCCTGGTATTCCTGGGTCTACCCAGAGTGAGGAGTAGACCCGAGAGGTCCTTACTACACCTTATGCTAAACAGTGTCAAGGTTCTCATCCCGAGAAAATGGATGAAGAGAAAAAAGTCTAGAGAGGTCCCCTCGTTGCTGGAATGGAGGGCTCAGGTTTCCTTACTTTTAGGACTAGAGAGATATTATTACTTGAAAAGCAGCAACCTGTACATTCATGAAGCTATTTTTGAACTATGGAACCCTCCCGCTGTTGGCCAGACGTTAACAATTGACGCCCCCCCCCCCCTTTTCTTTTTCTTTTTTTTTTTTCTTCTCTCCTCCCCTCTCATCTCCCCCCCTCCTAATCATCCCCCTTACAGACTTCTTATCTTTCTACTCTAACTCTCAACTCCCCCTTTGCTACACACCTTAATTTAATCTTTTCTTCTGAATACTCTTTTAACAGTACCCTGTTGCTTCTTCAGGTCCCCTGTTGGGACTTTCCTTACTGAATCGACTCCTGCTGT